>NC_090226.1:28022649-28175149 GCF_024489055.1 Chanodichthys erythropterus
ACCGCCACCGGTGGGAGGGTCAAAGTAAATGACAAGTTGGGGCAACCAATCGGAATCCTCTCAAGCGAGGACCTCTACATTCCGACTGGTTGCTGCTGAACTGCATCATAGCTCATTACCATAAAGTTAAACCTGACTTCAACCCTCCTCGATGCTGTCAACGTCCAAGACACGCTGCGCCGCTCTCGCCGGAGCTCGCTGCCAACAAAGAAACTCATACAGGTTCAAATCCACATGAGGGTGAGTAAATGATGACAGAATTAAAATTTTTTAGTGAAATATCCCTTTAATTGCTGTGCAGTTTCTATAATGTTCTTGGGCTGTTGCTATGCATTAGATTAAGTGTTCTGACTGGTTTTAGCATGTTGTAATGCAGTTGCTAGGGTAGATGCCAGGGTGTTGTTAAATGGCTGCTAAAGCATTCTGAATTTGTATACAGTGGCAAGGATTTATGGGGTGCTAGGTTGTTCTGGTTAGCAAGATGTTCCTGTGCAGCTGCTGAGGTATTGTATGTGGTTGTTAGCACATTGCTAAGAAGATGCTAGGGTGTTCTGGGTGGTTGCCAGGGCAACCACGCTGTTGCTAAGGTGTTCTATGTGATTGGTAGTGTACTGCTATGCAGTTTCTAGAAGCCAGGATCTAGTCATAAGGTTGCTAAGCTGTTCTGTGTTAATGCCTTTCTAAACAGCGAACAGTTAAAACAGTGCAATGCCGTTGTTGTGAGTTGTTGCCAGGATGTTGCTATGCAATTGCTAAGGTGTTTTGAGTGGTTGTTAGAGCTTTGCTATGTGGTTGCTAGGCTTTTGTGTCTTGGTGCAAGAGTGTTTCTATGCGTTTTTGATAAGGTGTTGTGAGTGTTTGTTAGTTTGCTGCTATGCAGTTGATATAGTGTTCTGGGTGGTTGCTAGGGCACTGCTATGCAGTTGATAATGGGTTCTGACTGTTTTTAGCATGTTGCAATGCAGTTGCTAGGGTAGATGCCAGAGTGTTGTTATATGGTTGCTAAGGTGTTCTGGGTTACGTTAATGCATTCCTAAACAGTTGCTAAGGGTGGCATCTAGGGAGCACTGGGTTGTTGGCAGGATGTTACTACACTACATTACATTACTTGCTAAGGTGTTATGAGTGGATGTTAGCACAATGCTTTGCTGTTACTAGAGTGTTGTGTGTTGTTGCAGGTCATTGCTTTGTTGCTAAGGTGTTCTGAGTGGAAATTAGAGCTTGGCTATAGAGTTTTGTGTCTCTTGCAAGGTTTTGTTACAGGTTTGATAAGGTGTTGTGAATGTTTGTTAGTATGTTGCTATGCAGTTGTTAGAGTGTTCTGCGTTGTTGCTATGCAGTTGATAATGTGTTCTGGCTAGTTTTAGCTCATTGCAATGCAGTTGTTAGGGCCATAGATGTTGTTGTTATATGGTTGCTAAGGTGTTCTGAGATATTGACAATGCATTTCTCTACAGTTGCTAGAATTTCGGGGAGTTATTTATGGTATTCTGGCCTGTTGAAAGGATTTTACTATGTTGTTTCTAAAGTGTTATTATGAGGGCAGATGCCCTGTTATATAGGTTCTAAGGTGTTCTGTGTGGTTGTTAGCGCTTTGTGTGATTGCTAGTGTTTTGTGTCTCAAATTCAATAGTGTATCTATGCAAATGATAAGATGTTGTGTGTGCTTGTTATATGGTTACTAATGTGTTGTTATATGGTTGCTAAGGTGTTCTGGGTTATGTTAATGCATTTCTAAACAGTTGTTAGGATTCCTATGTGGTATCTAAGGTGCACTGGGTTGTTGGCAGGATCTTACCACATTACATTACTTGCTAAGGTGTTATGAGTGGCCTCATGTACAATATTGCCACCAGTGGTGAGTAAATGCACAGATGAAAGAACCATTATTCAATCAGTAATAAAATTGTTTTTGTTTGGTTTTTGTATTTTGCTATTCAGATATTGCAGTGGTTACTAGAGTGATACCACTTAATGTTTCTATTTAGTTGATAATGTGACTTGCTGGTTTTTAACACATTTCAATGCAGTTGCTAGAGGGCAGATAGCAAAGTGTTGTTGTACAGGTGTTTTGATTCAATGTTAGCATTTTGCTATGTGGTTGCTAGGGTTCTGTGTGTCAGTGCAAGGGTGTAGCTATGTGCTTGATAAGGTGTTGTGAATGCTTGTTATTAAGTGGATATGCAGTTTCTGGGTGGTTTCCAGGATTTTGTTGTGTGGTTGTATGTATGTTGCTATACGATTAGACAGGTTTTTTGAGCAATTGCTTACTTGTTGATATGTGGTACTAGGATATTCTTGTGGTTGTAAGAGTGTTGATTTAGGGTAACCAGTGGTTGTTAGCATGTTCTGGGAGTAGTTGCTTGCTGTCCCGGTAAAGTTTTAAAGCCCAGGAAACACGTACTACTATAAAATGTATACATTGAATGCACTATAAATAATTTGAATAAGTGTCCATCAGATGCGTAAATATTCTGCCATGTTGATCTGCTAGTGTTGCAGAAACTACACATTTCACCTTTTTCTACATTAAAATATTATTGTAGTTTGTACATAGCAGATTTTTTTGAGTGATGGGACTTCAACTCATCCATTTTTCCTAACTGTTCATTTTTTTTATTTATTTATTTTTTTACATAGTTTTTTCCTCCATCAAAATTTTACCCAAACATCAGTCAGGCGTGTCAATATTATCACGGTAACCCGTCTGCACATTTGCTTTATTTTGTTTGCACTTGAAACGTTAGTGACATGCTGCGGCCACAAAAACTGAAGTAAAGCCCACACACAGTCGCAAGGATTCTCTGTCTGAGTCATATAAGAGCTCTATAACACCACACACCCCTCCAAACACACATGTCAGTCTGCATTGAAAAGATATGAGTGTGTGTGTGTGTGTGTGTGTGTGTGTGTGTGTGACATTTAGAGAGAACTAATGCTGATACAATCATGTTTTCCACACATCCCACACACTCATACAGCTGTGGTAAACTAATCTTCAGACGCAACAGAGCTTCAGCTGCACTTTTGAGGCTGTGTATCTTCTGAGGACAGTTGAAGGGCAGTTTCAGTACTAAACCGGAGAGCAACATTAACCTCAATTCTGATCCTCTCAGCCTCTCATGCACAATATTGTCACCAGTGGCGAGTGAATGTACAGATGAAACAGACATTATTCGATCAGTAACAAAATAGAGGTGATTTTTTGTTGTTGTTGTTTTGTATTTCACTATGTTTAGATGTTGCAGCTGGACACTTGAGTAATGCCACTTAATGTTTTACACATTTTTAGATATATAGTTTGCATGTAGGTGTAGGGTTAGGGCTTACACTTCGATTTTAACTGTAAATTTACACAGTAAAAAGCATCACAGTATTAAGTGTTGCACTTAACATCTAAATATAATATTCAGGTCAGTATAAAAGATGGCCTTTTTAATAAATAAATAAAAATACACACCCTGACCTTACTGCTTTTGTTTAATAGCCACTAGATGGCGCTTTGTATGTAATCTTAAAACTAGACTAAGTGCACAAAAAAATCCCCCAAACCTAAACAATCTCCGTTGTACTTACAAATCATCATCATACCTTGTACTGCAGCTGAAAGTGGTCCAAATCCAAATTTCTGCTCATATTATTATTGATATTTTGTATTATTATTATCTTTGTGAGGTTTTTTTACTACTTAAAACCCTTTATCTAGTTTGCAGCTCTGTATACTCTTAACCAATGCATGAGGTACATCCCAGGATTATTTTTTTTTAACTAAAATTGAATGTACTGTATATACAGTATATTATATTATATATTGACTGCCTTTTAGAGTTACTATCCAAAAACACATATTGAATGATGAATGTGTGTATACACAAATATACACATAAAGTAAGTTTATATTTAATTTAAAATAAATTAGTTAATGGTTGATTTGTGCTTATAGTGCACTTCATCAGTTGTTAAAGAAACATGGTCCTCCTTTCGTGGAATGACCTCTAAGACAAAGAGAGTTTGAGAGACAGGGCTGGCTTTAATTTTCTTAGCACTTCCTCTCTCATTACATAACTCCTCCCTCCTTCCTCTGTCTGATCCCATCTGTAAAATTTGACTCTCCTCCTCCCACGAGGGTGGACTTGGTATGATCCACTTGCCCCAGACCTGAGGTCTGACTCTAAGCAGAGAGACACGGCCACTGGCGCTGCTGCAGAGGAAGTGCATGACTTAATCTACAGCCTAAAGTCTCAGAGACAGAGAGGGAGAGAGAGGGAGATGAGCTGTGTCAGAGTCCAGTCTTGCTCTGGGACGGTACATGTGAGTTGCATGTGACTGAAGCTGCCGGTAAAGCACTGAGTTTTCACAGCTGTGCATCTCCGTCACTCTGGAGTCATGAGCTCAAAGGGGACGAACCTCCACAACAAACGTCTTCTATGTGAGTATTTCACCTTTTGTTGAATTGTTTTGCTCATAAAGATATGACTCTTCTTACACTCTGCCTGGAAACAAGTATGACAGATGACCAGTCATTAATAAACAAAAGAATCATTGTGTAATTGAAGAATATGTATGGCTAGTTGTCACAGGTTCTCAGTTTAGGTTTATTCATTTTGATCATTAATTTCTAAAAAGATGCAAACCCTAAAGTCTTCACTACAAAAAAAGTAATCTTTATTTCCCAAGTTTAAGTTTTCTGACTGCATTCCCCTCTGTTATCAAGAATGCCCACCTGTTATAAAATAATCATGAAACACAAAGCAATTAATGAATGAGAATAAATAGAAAATATGTTTTGTTTGCAAAATACGAACCACTGCATTTAAATATAAAATTACATAAAAAATATAAAACACTGTGACAACTTGCCCCATCCCGACATTTGTTAAAAATACACTTGTCCTGAAAATACTGTTTAACTTTTCAAATAAAATCTTATTTGACATGCATACCTTTTACCGGATGTATGCCAGTATGTTCATTTGTTTGCAGCTAAATTTGTAAATATATGCTGATATTTTAGTTTTAGTTTGGAGCATTCATAAAACCAGCATACAAAACTACTGCCATTGAAAACAATGTAATTGGACTTTTGACTAAAAGCATTTAACTTCTTGTGACCACTAACCCAGTCTCATCTACATACTGTATGTGAATATGTGATAAAACATATTACCTATTATTCTCCTTGGAGTATCACCAATAACAACATTAAAAATGCCTCCCTTATTTGGACACTTCCTCGGCTGAAAGAATCGGGCATGGAGTCAAGGCACTGTTTTATTTATAACCTGAGTGTAAAAGGTTTTGATTAGTTTCTCAAATGTATTTTTCTGTTATGTACAATTTCTATTTCTAAAAGACTTCTGTCATTGTTTTGACCAAACATCTAAAAAGCCATACTGACTTGATGAACCTGCTAAAGCTTACTTGATTCTAGATTTGTTTGGTGTAACCTTACTGAAATCCCTCTAAATGGGATTGTTTTTCTGCCATTTTTAGCAGATGGACTGTATACAATCCAAGTTCCCACACTCACTAGTCCCCCCCCACACACACATGCTTAGAGGTTGAGACTGGAAATTAGATTGGCCACAGGAGAATTTGTCACACTATCTTTCAATTTTGCTCACATTACCTATCTAAAAAGATTTGCACTCCAGATGTTGTCATTGCACGGATGTACGGATGGTGTCATTCAGGTCCAGAGTAATGACTCTTATCTACTGGAATGGCACTTGTACAAGTACATTCTGTTAATTGTCTTAATTTGTGTGACTATAATTATGATAATATTTCTAATTTGTCAAAACAATGCAACATAGTAAAATGAAATGACAGTTTGCCATAAAATTATATTTATAATTACATTTATAGAAAAACAGACTAAATGTATAATGGTATGTTTTACTGGAAATCACACTTCTAATTTTAGCGACCATTAATTCCAAAAAAGTAGAAGTGCCTACTTGATTCTGATACCTACTAATGCATTCAATATCAAAATGGATTATTTTCGGGCTAAAATATACTTGGTTTTATCCTCATAACGGTGTGTGTGTGTGTGTGCATGTATTTGTGACATATCAGGACACAAATTTGTATAATGACATGGGTATGACATAGGTATTACAAGGAGAGGGTGTCTTGAGAACATTACCCCATGTCCCCATTTTTCAAAAGGCTTATAAATCATACAGAATGAGTTTTTTTTTTTTTTTTTTTTTTTATAAATTAAAATAAAATAAATTAAATAAAAATGTGCACAGTTTTCTGTGATGGGTAGGTTTAGGGGTAGTGTACGGGGACAGAAAATACAGGTTGTACAGTATAAAAACCATTACGCCTATGGAATGTCCCCACAATTCACAAAAACAAACCTGTGTGTATTCAAGCATTATGACTGATTATGAGTTCATAGTTTCACTAATGGAGAGACTTTTAACAAATTACATCCAACTATGATAAAGACTGGAGTGAATCACACTGACTCTACAATACTATCAAAAACTCTTTGCCCCCTGTCTTTTTAAATTTATGCATAACTATACAGTATATGATCAGATGATAGTCTATTGTGGATTCTATTCTATTCTATTCTGTTTTTTTTTTTTTTTTTTACAATTTAGGTACATAACGTGTAAGATGTAAATTGTTGTGTTTTTTGTTCATGAAGGGTAACTTTTATTAATTTGTATGTTTTGGCCATTCAGTGTAAAAATAAAATAAAATTAAAATTAAAATAAAAAGTACAGAAAATCAGACCATGACAAACTTTTTCACAGCACACACTACATGTATTACTCACAAGTCTTTAGATGATGGCATGAAAAGTGGTTAGAAATTTCACTGAACCTACTATCTTCTCACTTTTAGAGCTTGATTATAGTGTGGGCAAATGAATGTTAAAAGATAAAAATACATTCCAGTCCTTTTAGTCGACATCACTTGCTATCTAGTTCTCTACTCCCTGCTTCATACTTTCCTTATGACTCATTATCGTGTCATTCTTCTTCTAAAAAATTCCATGTTCTCTGTGGTACTTTCCTGTGAATCTAAGTGTCCCTGAAAATAGAATTGCTTTATTAAAGATGCTGCATTAAATGTCTAGGAGGTTACTGTAGCTTGTTAGCAGTGATTTCTTTGTCAGATAGCTGGGGTTATTTTGGGTGTTTCTGGGTTTCCCTAATTTCCAAAACATACATTCTGCACACATAAATGCATATATACTCCCACTTATAACAATTCATTTTGTTTAGGAAACCACAGATATGTATTAGATTTCTGGTTTATGCAGTAACTACTTATGCTTCTGTTATTTGTATAAAAGGGTTTATCAGACATTCAGAAATATGCTCTGGTAATCCTCAGACACTTAAAGGTGCAGTAAGCAATTTAAAAAACACAGTTGATATTTGAAATCAACCCAAACAAATACCAAGCCACACCTGACTATAATTATTGTATATTCCATATTTACCATAGTGAAAAGCTATAGTAATAATTAATATATGAAGAGTTTGGTTCCAAAACGCAGTAAAAAATAAAAAGGCATTTTCTTTACTAAGAAAGTGGCTGTAACGAGGCAGGACTCAGGGTAAGATCCATCTGCTGGCTTTTATTAAACAGAGCTCGTAGTAAGACAGGCAATGGTTAAACAGTGGCAAACAGGTATGGCAGAGAACAGGCAGAATCGTAGTCGAGGAACAGGCAATGAATCAGGGCAGGCAGAAAGCACTCACAAAACCAGGAAACAATAAACAATCCAAAAGGTCCAAAGGGCAGGCAGCAGGAATTGTAACACGGGAACAGACGGGATCAGTAACAGGCAAGCAGACGGACAGACAAGATAGTAATGCTCAGAATTGTACACAAAGGGTAAACAAGACCTCGCAAAGTGTGTGAGGGTGTGTGTGGCTTAAATAGTCCAGATAATGTGCTGCAGCAGTATGTGGCAATTGGTGATTGGTGGAGAGAGTGCAGGTGATTGCCGGGGAGGATTGTGGGAAATGTAGTCCGGGTATGACTGGGAACGTGACAGTGGCAAGATGAAAACCACTATTTTCTGTTTCAGACTTTTACATAGCATCTTTTGGTTATAAAAACATAAAAAACATATTTTTTTCCCAAAATGCAATAAATCCATGACACTTTTTTTTTTTTCAATATGCAATTAATCCATCAATATAAAAGTTATTTTTCAAATTGAAAATACACAACAAAGTAAGTTGATTCACATCTATGACAGAGTCTAAACTTTGCCAATATTTATCTTATATACATACATTTTATTAAAATACATTCAGCCGCCGCTCCCAAAATTAATTCAACGGGTCATCTTGTTAATGTTATAAATTATTTGTTATTACCGATTAAAGAGTATCTGGCGCTACCGCACGGTTAAATAAACACATTTGCCGAGTACATTGGTATTAAAAACAACTTTTTAAAAAGCCTTTAATGTTTACAGTGCGTTGAATGCTGCGCTGTGATTGGTTGAGAGCGGATATATCGCGTTCTGCAGAAAAAAATGTTGGAAAGAAAACATTATAGAATAACACAATGGATATCGCATTTTGCGCAAAATTAATTAATGACTTTTCAATGCCGACCAGATACAATACTGATTTTGGCGGAAACTATCACGTTTTGGAAAAAAAACTCTTCATATAAAACACAAGGGAATTTTTTGTTGTTCTTGTTTCTGTTGTTTTTATGTTAATTACTGCTTTAAAGATGTTAGAAACATTCTTTTCCTTTGAAACTAGGAGCTGCCACCATGTTTTTTTTTTGTTTGTTTTTTTTTAAGTAATTTCATTACAACAGAAAAAACTAATACTTGCCTAACTAAGTAAAAAGAGTCTGCGACAAGTCCAAGTCCATGAAAAATTGTACTCTAGTCTGGACTTTAGTCCAAGTTTGAGTATCCCAACTAGCTATAACATTATAACAGCAGCTTGGTTCTGTGTAACAGCAAAACCAGTGTTACTCATGTATGAAGCAAAAACTACGCAACCTAGGCGTACATTTTCAGGTCTCTCCAGCTCTGGAAAATTTTTCTAATATTAACAAGGTTTCTAAAGCTCTTGTCTGATCATAAACCTTCTTTTTCCAGTGATATTCCTCTGACCTTTGCTCTTTTGTAGTGTCTCTCAGCCATCTTACTCTCTTTCCTCCCCCATCATGAGTATACACGCCTACTGCTGCTGATTAACTACAAATGTGTTGTGGTGCTTGGTCCAATCCACTTTCAACAGAATTTCTCAGAAATCACTTACTGCGCCTTTAAATGTGATTATAACAAACAGCTAAAGTTAAATGATAGTGCCAAAGTAAATATTGATTTAAATAGTGATTATATCGCATGCATGTCTTTTTGTCAAGAAGGATTTCATGTTTTAAAGTGACACAAACCAACTATTAGGGTGGATGATGTTAAAAAAAGATGATAAAAAATAAAAGATAAAATTATTACAAAATAAAACAGTATTCCAAAGACAGCATATTTTGTCAACAACATTTTGATGAGCCTAGAGAAAATAAAAATAAAATAAAAAATAATGTGGATTATATAACTCATATAGCCCTCCACAACCAAACAAAATAAATATAAAAACCAATACAAAACAAAAACACATTTAAATAACAATCCAAAAATACATGCTGTTTTCTTCTGATGTTTCTTACATGATATAACGAAACTGACTATAAACAGTAATGAAATGACTAAAACATGACCTCACCTCATATGTACTTATGTCAGAGATGCTTTTTCAAGAACTCTGCAATTTTGCAACTGATAGAGAGGACCAAAAATGGTAGTGTGAAGAGGGAGAAACCAGGTCAGGAAAATCTTGCAAACCAGACTCAGTGTGTCAATACGTCTGTGCTAACCACTAGTCCATGGCTCCAACAGAAGCATGTTGTTTCTCTAAGTTTAGTGTGTAGCCTATTATCAATTGGGAAACATCTTTGGGTACATCATCTTTCACATAATGAGAACATACTGCAAAGTGACGACTACTATTTAAACCGAAAACAGTGTGGCATGATTCTGTCTGCAGTTTGATGGATGAAGTTTGAAAGTTTCTGTCTGCAGTTTGAAAAAGCAGGAGGTCAGGGATCAGTAAAGAAGGGAAACACTAATGAACAGCAGCAGTTCCAAATGACCTGACAAATCATGACATTGCTATGGCATGACATCTTTTATAACAGACCTGTGACATCATATTCTGCTTATGGGTGTTACATAATGATTCAAAGAGTAAACAGATATGATTACAGACTGTTGTATGCCTTAGATCAGCTGTTTTCCTTGTAAGATACATAGATATAATAGATTGCTTATACATAGATATAATAGATTACTTACAATGTTGCATTACTCCCTAAAAAAGTAACTGATTGCATTACTGCTGGGTTGTTTGTTTGTTTTTTAATAACAAAAAAGTTCTGTTTTTGGCAAATGTTAAGGCCCCTTCACACCAAATGTGAAATAAATAAGCTTTCGGCTGAAGGAAATGCATATTTATGCCTGTACAGTAGAGGGCGCACCTCAAACAAAACTTTTAGGCTGTGCTGCCATTCTGGATTAAAGAAGAATAGGATATAGGAGAAGGAAGTTCAACACTCTTATTTATAAATCTAATCCAAGTAATTTTGCTTACTAGTATGGTTGAATTAGATCATTGAAGGTCAGCAGCAAATACATTGGTTAATAAAGTGAGATTAAGTACATGAAGTATATTTGTGTTATTTAATATAGTTAATTATTACAGGTTTGTGTAAGATTCATTGTAAAATGCATTTTACTGCTTTTATTCATTTTGAGGAATACTGAATGTATTCGTGCAAGCGATATGAGTAAATGCATGCTCACATTTAGTCTAGAACTACAATAACCATCATGTTCACACAGCACACACAAAACCTCTGCACTTTATTTCTGTCAGTATGGGGACAGGCGAGCTGTCAGTCAATAAATACAAAATAAAAAATAAAAGTAACTTGCATTACTTATTTGAATTCAGATATTTAGTTGTAAATTGAAAAAGTAATGTGTTACTTTACTAGTTACTTGAAAAATAAATCTGATTACATAACTCAACTTACAAATGCCAATTACATCCTGGATATGTATTTAATTACCCCATGGAATCAAAACTAGAGTTTTGTGGCATCTTGGTAGCATATTAATTAGATGACATAGCAGAAAGCTGCACCAGTCTTCGATACTTCGTTTTTGTTTTGCATAGCAATGTTCTGTTATGTCAAGGACTATTTTGTAGCTGAATAATGCCACCTAATGCATTTACGTAATTAAATACTGTTTTAATGAAAATGTGTTTCCTTTATATATTTAATACGTAGTAGCATCCATTTTATAAAATCAAGAAAGTAGTCAAGTTTGTGCTAAGCTGTAAATGAAGACTTTAGATGCGAAAGTGCCGTCTGAAATTCTCTTCTAACTTACGCATTTAAAAGTGAAATAACTGAACAATCATACGAGCTTGATAAAAATGCTTATTTTAGAAGAACATTTCAGACGGCACTTCAAATAAGTCTTCAAATATTGCCATTTAATATACACTGTAAAGAATATGATCAATAAGTCAGAACAACGTTTTAACATTACTTCAACACATCAAAATAAGTTAAGTTTTTAACTTTTTTTGCAAGAAGTTTAAGATTCAGCTCATTTTTTTAAAGTCAGTTTAAAATATTAAGTTGAAATGACTTATACGGCCAAGTTGATTGTACTTAAAAATTTAAGGCAGCAACTGAACTTAAAAGTATAGTTCACCGAAAAAAGAAAATCTCATGTTAATTTTCTCACCCTCATGCCATCCAAGATGAACTGTGGTACTCTGTGATTCATATAATGGAAGTCAATGGGTAACAGTGGGTCACTGGGTCACATTGAGATTCAAAAAAAACATATGCATACAAAACAAAATGAATACCTACAGCTCCTGATGATACATTGAGGTCTTAAGTGAAAAAAATTCAGTCTATGCAAGAAACCGAGCATTATTTCGAACATTACTGTAATCCATAGCCTCTGCAAATGGTCCTGAGTGCATTCACAGAGCTTCAGAGCGCTGGAGCTTCCTGTCGCATAATGATGTATATTTTTGCGTAATTACGTCATGTTTGTGTAACGAAGCGGGACTCAAGGTAAGATCCAAATGCAGCTTTATTAAAAGGTGAGCATGGTCATACAGGCAGGGGTCAGATAACAACAAACAGGTACAGCAAGGAACAGGCAGAATCCTAGTCAGGAACAAGCAGAGGGTCAGGGCTGGCAGATCTCAATCACAGGTCAGTATACAAAGCAAAGGTCAGAACAGGCGGCACAGGATCGTAGACTGGAAACAGACAGGCAAACATATAAACGTTTGGAAATGTATCACAGGGAAAACAAGACATCACGATGAGGTGGTGTGTGTAGGAGTCTTTCATAGTCCAGGTAATGTGTGGCAGCTTGGTGTGGTGATTAGTGTGGAGTGATTGTGAAGTGAATGCAGGTGATAAGCAAATGGAGGATCATGGGAAATGTAGTCTGGGATGTGACAGGAACAGACGTGATCGTGATATAAACGCCCCCCTCCCGGAAGGCGCACCATTGGAGACTGGCATGTCGACAGGAACGAGGTCCCCGATGCAGATCCAGGAACCCGGGCAGCCACGGCAGGTCAGGTGGCTCGGGCAGCCACGGCAGGTTAGAGTCCATAGATGACCACGGCGGGTCAGAGCCCATTAATGGCCATAATAAGTTGCAGTCCATAGTTTGCCATAATAGTTCTGAGGCCGTTATAGGCAGTGACCGGGCAGGAACCCCACCCACAAACTCCCCACCCCTAGGTCTACTGCCCCCCCAAAAAAAGTTCTTGGGGAAATCAACAGAGAACTTAGTGGGTTGATGGGCGAGGAGCTCAGGTGGCACCAGCAGGGTGGAGCAAGGGGACTTCGTGTCCGTATCCGAGGAAGCGGACAGCTCGGTGACGGCCTCCGTGGCCGTATCAGGGAAAGCGAGCAGCCCTGGGATGGCCACAAGCTGTTCTGGAACGGTAGCGAGCCGCTCAGTGAAGGCAGCAGGCTCGGGCTGGTAGACTGGTCCAGAGTCAATACAACTTGAGTGCATCCTCCAAGCACGCAAGAACGCCAAGTAGTAGAAGCCCAAGATCAAGATCGTCCTCCAGGCCTTGACTGAACTGACATGGAGCTCAGGCTGC
Source organism: Chanodichthys erythropterus (assembly GCF_024489055.1). Lineage (NCBI taxonomy): Eukaryota > Metazoa > Chordata > Actinopteri > Cypriniformes > Xenocyprididae > Chanodichthys > Chanodichthys erythropterus. The sequence continues at coordinate 28,035,876 of NC_090226.1, forward strand.
TCTGGGACGACAGCAAGGCCTGCTCTGGGACGACAGCAGGCCTGCTCTGGGACGACAGCAAGGCCTGCTCTGGGACGACAGCAAGGCCTGCTCTGGGACGACAGCAAGGCCTGCTCTGGGACGACAGCAAGGCCTGCTCTGGGACGACAGCAAGGCCTGCTCTGGGACGACAGCAAGGCCTGCTCTGGGACGACAGCAAGGCCTGCTCTGGGACGACAGCAAGGCCTGCTCTGGGACGACAGCAAGGCCTGCTCTGGGACGACAGCAAGGCCTGCTCTGGGACGACAGCAAGGCCTGCTCTGGGACGACAGCAAGGCCTGCTCTGGGACGACAGCAAGGCCTGCTCTGGGACGACAGCAAGGCCTGCTCTGGGACGACAGCAAGGCCTGCTCTGGGACGACAGCAAGGCCTGCTCTGGGACGACAGCAAGGCCTGCTCTGGGACGACAGCAAGGCCTGCTCTGGGACGACAGCAAGGCCTGCTCTGGGACGACAGCAAGGCCTGCTCTGGGACGACAGCAAGGCCTGCTCAGGGACGACAGCAAGGCCTGCTCTGGGACGACAGCAAGGCCTGCTCTGGGACGACAGCAAGGCCTGCTCTGGGACGACAGCAAGGCCTGCTCTGGGACGACAGCAAGGCCTGCTCTGGGACGACAGCAAGGCCTGCTCTGGGACGACAGCAAGGCCTGCTCTGGGACGACAGCAAGGCCTGCTCTGGGACGACAGCAAGGCCTGCTCTGGGACGACAGCAAGGCCTGCTCTGGGACGACAGCAAGGCCTGCTCTGGGACGACAGCAAGGCCTGCTCTGGGACGACAGCAAGGCCTGCTCTGGGACGACAGCAAGGCCTGCTCTGGGACGACAGCAAGGCCTGCTCTGGGACGACAGCAAGGCCTGCTCTGGGACGACAGCAAGGCCTGCTCTGGGACGACAGCAAGGCCTGCTCTGGGACGACAGCAAGGCCTGCTCTGGGACGACAGCAAGGCCTGCTCTGGGACGACAGCAAGGCCTGCTCTGGGACGACAGCAAGGCCTGCTCTGGGACGACAGCAAGGCCTGCTCTGGGACGACAGCAAGGCCTGCTCTGGGACGACAGCAAGGCCTGCTCTGGGACGACAGCAAGGCCTGCTCTGGGACGACAGCAAGGCCTGCTCTGGGACGACAGCAAGGCCTGCTCTGGGACGACAGCAAGGCCTGCTCTGGGACGACAGCAAGGCCTGCTCTGGGACGACAGCAAGGCCTGCTCTGGGACGACAGCAAGGCCTGCTCTGGGACGACAGCAAGGCCTGCTCTGGGACGACAGCAGGCCTGCTCTGGGACGACAGCAGGCCTGCTCTGGGACGACAATCTAGACTGATCTAGAGACGTGACGTAGCTCTGGGCGATCAGCGGCGACGTGACATTGCTCTGGGCGATCAACAAAGGCGTGATGTTGCTTTGGGCGATCAGCGGAGACGTGGCATTGCTCTGGGCGATCAGCGGATGCGTGACTTGTGGTTGCGGCCGCCATTTTGTGCGTGTTCTCGGGCATGGCAGCCATTACGGGATTCACCATGGTGTCGGAATCTTCCGCGACACCCACAGTGAAAGTCTAACCAACTGCGAGCAGGGAAAAGTCCAGGAATTCCATGACCGATCCACGGGGACCATTGGTAAGTAGACAGGTCTTCAATGGTTCATTTAATCTTGGCGGAGGCTGACCAGTTGTATTGTTGGGTCCATGCTGAGACTGGTAAACTCTCACCGAAGCTGCTGGATCTTGGTGACGGCGAGGTCTTCTGTAACGAAGCGGGACTCAAGGTAACATCCAAATGCAGCTTTATTAAAAGGTGAGCATGGTCGTACAGGCAGGGGTCAGATAAACAGCAAACAGGTACAGCAAGGAACAGGCAGAATCCTAGTCAGGAACAAGCAGAGGGTCAGGGCTGGCAGATATCAATCACAGGTCAGTATACAAAGCAAAGGTCAGGACAAGCGGCACAGGATCGTAGACGGGAAACAGACAGGCAAACAAGATATAAACGCTTGGAAATGTATCAAAGGGAAAACAAGACCTCGCGGTGAAGTGGTGTCAATGTCAATTTTATTTATATAGCACCATTTCCACAACACATGGTTGACCAATGTGCTTTACATAAAACACACACCACATTTGCACAGTAAAGATAAAAGTAAAAAAAAAAAAAAACTTATAAGTACCACAACCATTTGAAATAATTTAAAAGAAATAAAAAGAAAAACTATAAATAAAATCATGGTAAAACACAGTGCTTCAGCCAGAAATAAAAGCTTTGTCAAACAGAGGTTTTTAATCTTGACTTAAAAATGAACACAGAGGGAGCTAATCGAATAGAAGAGGGCAACTCATTCCAAAGTCTTGGGGCAATAGATGAAAACGCACGATCGCCCCTGGACTTTAGCCTCGTCTTTGGTGTAAACAATAGTCTCTGGTTTGATGACCGGAGAGATCTTGTTTCGCTGCGTTCAATTAAAAGTTCAGATATATACGAAGGGGCCATACCATGTAGTGACTTAAACACGATTAATACAATTTTAAAATCTACTCTATAGCGTACAGGCAGCCAATGTAAAGACTGTAAAACTGGAGTAATATGATCCCGCTTACGAGACCTGGTCAGAAATCTTGCTGCTGCGTTCTGGACCAGCTGTAAACGAGAAAGAGCCATTTGATTAATCCCAGCGTACAGTGAGTTACAGTAATCTAATCTGGAAGTAATGAAAGCATGTATCACTTTTTCAAGGTTTTTAAAAGATAGGAAAGGTTTTACTTTAGCAAGAAGCCGCAGTTGGAAAAAGGAAGATTTAACTACAGTATTAATCTGTCTATCAAATTTCATTTGTTCATCAAATACAACACCCAAATTTTTTACATGTTGCTTGACATACGGTGATAACTCACCCAAATTAGGAATTGTAGAAGTCACAGACACAGAGGGTTTAAAAACAATCAATTCTGTTTTGCTCTCATTAAAATTTAAAAAGTTAAGAGACAACCATTTCTTTACATCACTCAAACAAAGCAATAGTGCATTCAGTCCATCCAGTGCATTCCGTTTTAGAGGCAGATAAACTTGTGTATCGTCCGCATAGCAATGGAACGATAGCCCATACTTTCTGAAAATAGAGCCAAGAGGGAGCATATAGAGAGAAAAGAAAGGGAGCTAAAATTGATCCTTGAGGAACTCCACTGGTTATCGCAGCTTTACTTGAGGTATGATCTAACTTCACTGAGAATGTCCTAGTTGTCAGATAGGATCTAAACCACTGTAGGGCACTGCCAGTAATACCGGCACTATATTCCAGTCGATTGAGAAGTACAGCGTGATCAACAGTATCAAATGCAGTGGTGAGATCTAAAAGGAGTAAAACCGCATAGTTACCTGAGTCACATGTTAACAGTATATCATTTAAAACTTTCAGCAGTGCAGTCTCAGTAGAGTGATGTTTTCTGAACCCAGATTGGAAAACCTCAAAAGATCAAATTTTCAGCCATAAAAGATTGTAGTTGATCAAGAACTGCTTTCTCAATTTTTGAAATGAAAGACAAATTGGAGATGGGCCTAAAATTTGTCAGAATAGTAGGATCCATACCCTGTTTTTTAAGCAGAGGGCGAACAGTTGCATGTTTAAGCGACTCTGGAAAAGTACCTGTTTGTAAACAGCGATTTATCAAAGACAGAAGATTGAACAACCACATCTATAACTTGCTTAAAGAAGAGAGGGGGCATTACATCAGTTGGGGAACCAGATGCTTTCAGGTGATCCACTATTTCTATTAGATGGTTATCTGTAACAGGAGAAAAAAAACTAAAAACAGCAGTACATCTAGAGAGAGTTGAAGGGTCAGATGAAACTGGGTTTAGCCCCATTCTTAAGTCATGGGTCTTCTGTACAAAGAAACAAAGAAAGTCTTCACAGGAAACTAATGACAGTTCTATATCAAGACCAGTGAAGGGGTTGATGGTGGAATTTATAACATTAAACAGAGTTTTCGGTTTATGACAGTTCTTTATAATGTCAGTGAAATAAATTGATCTTGCCGTTTTCACTGCTTTCTGATATTGAGTTAGTGAGTCTCTGAACATTTGCATTGAAACCTGAAGTCTGTCCTTCCTCCATTTTTGTTCAAATCTTCTGCAAATACGCCTAAGAGTGTGAGTTGTGTCATTAAGCCAAGGCTCAGATTTCGGTTTAATGGAGATGAGTCTTTAAAGGTGCCACTTGGTCTAGAACCTGAACACAGGTGGAGTTAAAACTGCGAAGTAGTTCTTCAGCACTTGAATCTGTGTTTAGAACGTCACTTGGTAGCAAACCTTCACTAAAGGCTGAGCGAAAAGCTTCTCTGGTAGTTGATGTGATAAGCCGAGACTGGCGAGCCGAATACATCGACGTAATAGTTTTGTTAAAAGATGGAAACGTAAACATAATAGTCTTGTGGTCAGAGAAACCATTTTCACACACCTCTAGTTTATTCAGAGAGCAGCCGTAAGTTAGCACTAAATCCAATGTATGGCCATGCTGATGAGTGGGTACATTGATCTGAAGCGTCAGATCAAATGCGTTTAGCAGATTGATAAATTCCTTTGCTAAGGAATCTGCTGCACAACAGACATGAACATTAAAGTCCCCAACAATCATTAGTTTGTCATATTTTGCAATGAAATCTCCCAGAAAGTCAGCAAAATCCTTCAGAAAATTCGAATTAGGTTTTGGGGGACGATAATTCAGTGCAAACAGAACAGGGTCGCATAGCTCCAGAGTAAACAACTGTAGCTCAAAGCTTTGGTATTCCTTTGAAACTACGGGACGGCAGGAAAAAAATGTCTTTATAAATAGAGGCCAGACCACCACCTCGTCCCGTTGTACGCGGTGAATTTAAAAACAAAGAATTTGACGGAACCATTTCAGAAAAGGCGCTGATATCCCCCGGAGTAATCCATGTTTCAGTCAAAAAGAGAAAGTCTAACGTTAGGTGACGAGCAGAGAAAAAGTCATTTATAATGAAAGTCTTGTTTATTACCGACCTGGCGTTAATCAAAGCCATTCTGAGCAGCGCTGGAAGTTCAGGAGAGGCCGCAGGTTGTTTCGCCCGAGGCAGCGGCCGAAGATTCCCCGGACACACTCCTCCCCGCGCAGGGCGAGGCGCGCGAAAAACCGGGAGCGGCTCCAGCGAGGTGGGAAACACGGGAACAATCCAACCATGCACTGGCTCCAGGGAACGCCAGCGCGGGTAGCATTTCCCGAAGTCCTTCATAAAGCTCCCCGGGGAAGAACGCGACTCCCGATGGAATCGCAGGTAACATTTTAGCTTAACAGCTAAGCCACCCCGTCGTCCACGTCGTCTCTTTCGCTTTCTGCCCGGCAGGGAGCAAGGCCAACGGCGTATACAGTCCGGAATTGACTTCAGAAAGGGAGGTGGAACACCATGAAAACTGATGAGTTGTTTAACTGAAATTTCTTCCAACTTTAAAAGAGTACATCGGTCATATGTTAAAACTGGTGAAGCACACTGTGTTGAACACTTCATAAATGAGCTTGGTGTGTGTAGGAGTCTTTTATAGTCCAGGTAATGTGTGGCAGCTGGGTGTGGTGATTAGTGTGGAGTGATTGTGAAGTGAGTGCAGGTGATAAGCAATGGAGGATCATGGGAAATGTAGTCCGGGATGTGACAGGAACAGACATGATCATGATAGTTTGTTTAAGAATGAGTGCCAGCTAGCAGCCTATATCATGTGAGGATGCTGCAGGTGGAGGATCATTAATAGCCCTTTCTGTACAGAAACTGAAATCTACAGTTAACACTAATACACACTAAATACACATAGTCACGTAATGCTGATGTTGTTAACATGAACAATTTGAGAACAAAATATAACAATAATAAAAATTTGCACGGTTTGATGCAATATGAGCTAAGCGTTAGATTTAAATCTAAGTGTTAGATTTAATCACCATTGGTAGCACGATTTATTGTAATGCGTTTTTTCCCAGTTGGTCAGAACAAAAGTGGCAGATTTGTTACTTAGTTGTTAAGATGACATTCTCTGGTGAAAATTCTTATTTTGGTCATACTTCCAAGACTACAATCTGTGATTCCGAAGTACATTATTCACCGGTGCAGTGACTGACAGCCACACATTCTCCTCAAAACATTAGATTCATCTGCGCTGAGGAGCCATGTCGATGCACAACCCACGTAAAGATGATAATTCCATAAATAACTGCAATTGCAGGTTTTGAACAGAGGCAAAACTTGCAAACTGCAGCTTTAAGTTTGGTTTTACAGTGTCAAGCATGCAGTTTGAGCTTCCTTTGACCATATTTGATGTCCTCTATGTGCATTGATCAATGTTTACATGTGAAGAAGCAATCAAGCCTCTTCAGATGACTTGGATCAAACTGCTCAATTCAAATGGATTTCTTTTAAGATCTCTTTATGAACTTTTTGAAGCGTCAACATTGTGATGGAATTATTTTTCAATGGAAGAACAGAAATCTCTCAGATTTTATTTAAATTCATTCATTTCTGTATTGAAGATGAACAAAAATCTTATGGGTTTGGAATGTCATGAGGGTGAGTAAATGATGACAGAATTTTAATGGGGTGAACTTTGGGTGAACTAATCCTTTAAGAGATTGTGTATACAAATGAATACCACATACTAAATCCAATGTCTTCATTACTTTGGTTTGTGGGTTTGAAAATCCCCATTTCTGGTTTTAACTTACATGGCAAAATTGGGTAAAATCTGTTTTAGAGAAACATTCTTTTGTCATTCTGCAATGAGAGAAATGAGCACCTGCTTTTTAGTTATATTTTTTTAGGTATGGTTTCTTAGTAAATCAGGGCTTTTACTCTCAGTCCCTGAGGTTTAACACATGAACTTTTAACTCATTCGTCTGGAAAATTCATTTCCCATGTCCTGTTTTTTTTTTTTTTTTTTAACTGTCCTTAGAGGGATGTGGTGGACTGGTTTTAGGTTGTTTTTTGGGCTGTAATGCTTCTGAAAGTCACCTTCTAGAAGAAAAATGTGTTTTGGTTAAGATGACTAGAAGAGGTTGATGTGTGGTTAAGGCATTTCTGCTGTGGTAAGAAATGACACAAACCTAGACTATTTATACAAACTTAATACATTCCTGTAAATGAGTCCAAGATCAGTTAAAATCAAGAGCTGCATGAAGTGTTTATATGTGTCTGAAAAGGTTAAGACTGTTGGCATGACTCTGAGAGTGCCTGTATGGATGCTGTGCCATGTCCGGTACCCTGCTGGATTGTAATACCCAGAATGCCTTAGTATGAGAACTGCTGTGACAAAGAAAGCTGGGGTGGAAACAGAGCTTTGCCTTGTATGGAGGGAATGACAAATCAGTCCTTACAGACAATCCGCCTTTCTTCTGCTTTGATCTAACAAGTCTTGCTCACCCCTCCCGGCCTGCTGCTGTGTGAATGGACAACACAGTGTGAAAAAGGGGGATGGAAGCGAGAAAGAGATGAGTCTGAGAGAGGAAAAGAAAAATAGAGTGATCTCATCCTCATGTGGTTGTGTACTTGCCTTATGAATGATCTTATTGGATGATTTGGGGCAGGGTTAGAAAGTCTCATGCTGAAGTCATTCACTTTAAATCAATCACTGATTCAGTCCGATTGGAAAACACTGGCTCATCAATAGTGAAACATACTACACCACAGCAGACCTATCCACTACTGTACTGTTTCTGTAAGCTCCAACAACTGACAATCAAAATTAGCTTTGTGGTTATTAAGGTGGTTTTTGGGTTGTTGATTGGTGACAGTGGTTAGTATACAGTTGCTAGGTTGTCGCCTGGGTGTTCTGAGTGGTTGGTTTTAGGAGCGTTCCTACAAGGTTGCTTCTCTGTGCTTTCCTTGGCAACTTAAGGTTGCCAAGGCATTTCTTTGTAGTTGCTAAGGTTACTGAGTGTTTTTTAGCTTTTGACCAGGTGGTTTATAGGTCAAGGGAAGCCAGCCCTTCTCCTGGAGGGCTAACATCTTAAAGAGTTAAACTATAAGACCCACCAACTCAGAACTGAGAATTGAAGTATTTTATGAGTTACAGATTTTGTATGGATTTGTTCAATCTGACTATGAAAATGTACAATTTGTAGGTAAAATATCATGATGGAGGTCCACGCCTAACCACACCCCTAAAAGTAACCCTGGCATGAGCAGATAGTGCAAAAACTTGAATTTGTCTGGTTCACCAAATCATAACGTACAAATGCTATGAATTCCCTTGTGGAAAAAAGAGGTGTGCTTAATTGTATTAAATATACATTCGCAGTGTAACTACATAAAATCTAAAGCACATTACTTTTGCACTTGGTTATAATTTTAACTGTAATGTGTTACTTGATATTACATTTCAAATTTGTATGTTCATATTTTAAAATTGCAAATTCATCTTTACAAATTAGTAATCACAAAGATACACTATATTGCCAAAAGTAACCCTCCAAATCATTGAATTCAGGTGTTCCAATCACTTCAATGGCCACAGGTGTATAAAATCAAGCACCTAGGCATGCAGACTGCTTCTACAAACATTTGTGAAAGAATGGGTCACTCATAGGTTGCCACCTGTGCAATAAGTCCATTTGTGAAATTTTCTCACTACTAAATATTCCACGGTCCACTGTTAGTGGTATCATAATAAAGTGGAAGCAATTGGGAACAACAGCAACTCAGCCACGAAGTTGTAGGCCACGTAAAATCACAGAGAGGGGTCAGCGCATACTGAGGCGCACAGTACGCAGAAGTCGCCAACTTTCTGCAGAGTCAATAGCTACAGACCTCCAAACTTCGTGTGTAGAGAGCTTCATGGAATGGGTTTCCATGGCCGAGCAGCTGCATCCAAGTCTTACATCACCAAGTGCAATGCAAAGCGTCAGATGCAGTGGTGTTAAGCACGCCACCACTGGACTCTAGAGCAGTGGAGACGTGTTCTCTGGAGTGACGAATCACGCTTCTCTGTCTGGCAATCTGATGGACGAGTCTGGGTTTGGCGGTTGCCAGGAGAACGGTACTTGCCTGACTGCATTGTGCCAAGTGTAAAGTTTGGTGGAGGTGGGATTATGGTGTAGGGTTGTTTTTCTGGGGTTGGGCTTGGCCCCTTAGTTCCAGTGAAAGGAACACGTAATGCTTCAGCATACCAAGACATTTTGGACAATTTCGTGCTCCCAACTTTGTGGGAACAGTTTGGGGATGGCCCCTTCCTGTTCCAACATCTGCGCAACAGTGCACAAAGCAAGGTCCATAAAGACATGGAAGAGCGAGTTTGGTGTGGAGGAACTTGACTGGCCTGACCTCAACCCGATAGAACACCTTTGGGATGAATTAGAGCGGAGACTACGAGCCAGGCCTTCTCGTCAACATCACTGCCTGACCTCACAAATGCGCTTCTAGAAGAAAGCTCAAAAATTTGCGTAAACACACTCCTAAACCTTCCCAGAAGAGATGAGGCTGTTATAGCTGCAAAGGGTGGGCCAACTCCATATTAAACTCTACGGATTAAGAATGGGATGTCATTAAAGTTCATGTGCACATAAAGGCAGGTGTCCCAAAACCTTTCGCAATATAGTGTATTTAAATACATGACAGATTTCAATAGAAATTACATTAAAGTATAATTTAGTTTAACATAAATGCTTGTCAGTACATTTAACTGTACACTAACCATATTACATATACAGTCAACAGAAGTAATTCTGAAAAGATGTGGCTTAAGTTCTACTTAAAGGGATAGTTCACCCAAAAAATGAAAATTGTGTCATCATTTAATCACCCTCAAGTAGTTCCAAACCTGTATGGATTTCTTTGTTCTGCTGAATACAAAGGAAAATATTTGGAAGAATGTCAGTAACAAAACAGATCTTTCCCCCCATAGTATTTATTTTTCCTACTATGGTAGTTAATGGGGGGCAAGATCTGTTTGGTTACTGACATTCTGATGACAGAATTTTCATTTTTGGGTGAACTTTCCCTTTAAGTGGGTCAAAAAAGCATTCATGTTTAACTAATTGTATTTAATATAAATGTAAACTATAATACATTTTCGCTTAATTGACAAAGACCTGCCCTCTTAGTTACTTTTGCTTTGTCCGACAAGCCATGGCGCTCTCACACCACACATCATGTTCTCACAAAGAGAAAGAGGACAGAGAGCAGTTTACAAAGTTTCAGCTTTAAAAAAAGAAAAAAAATAGAAAATACCATTATGTGGCTCTTTAATATGTCATGACAGATCGCTGTAGCATCTCAATTCAAGCAGCATGTGAACCGATTATCTCTTCCTACTAGTGATATACATAAATTAACATTAGAAGGTATGTTGTTTCAACTGCAGAGAGACATCAGTACACACCATTTTTTAACTTCAGGTCAACCGATATAAATTTATTATTTATCCTGGTTTGTTTATCAGACAGTAATAATAACAATTATTAATAATTGAGCTCCAATAATAATTGAGCACCAAATTTTAATGATTTCTGAAGGTTCATGTGACACTGAAGACTGGAGTAATGATGCTGAAATTTCAACTTTGCCATCAGAGGAATAAATTACATTTTAAAATATATTAAATTAGAAAATTAATATATATCGGTGGATTCAGCATCATGATTGGCCAGATCTCCTGTCAATCAAACTCCCGGTGAAGGGTGAATTGTAAATAACATGTAATTAAATGTCCGAAAGCTTTACATTCAATTCACACTAAAGTATATTCTTTTAAAGTCAGAATGAAATGGATGTTGCGTATTCTTTTCTTCTCTATTGTGATGTATATCAGTGAAATGTATATCATTCCTTTGGAATGAGAAAAAAATGTAGAGCAGGACTTGATTTCGTCCTCTGGAAATTATTGGATCGTAGGAAGTTGGGCATTGCTAACTAAATGGAGGCAAATCTGAATGCTGTTAGCAGTCAGTTGTGGGTGATATTTATTCCCACCCTCCGCCAAGACATACATCATAAACAGAACAGATATCGTTTCGAGGGGGAAGGGAGGTTAACATTTTTGAATAAAGATTACAAGGCCATATTGATTAAGAAAAAACAAAAGGAGAAGAAAAAAGATGTGCGATTTATAATAAGCACTGCAAAATTCTGTAAAGTTTAATTTAATGTTGACTCTAAAGTATATTGTTTCCGTAAAAAGTACTCTTTTTAAAGTATGCTAAAGTGGACATTTTCACTTTAGATTGCTTATATATATATATATATATATATATATATATATATATATATATATATATATATATATATATATATATATATATATATATATATATATATATGTAAAGTAGCATCTCCTCAACAGCTGCATAATTTGGGGTATCAATCATGTCTGTAGCACAGCTTGTGCCTTAGTATACACCACATATAAAATAAAGAGAATACAAAATGAACAGAATGTAGCTATTGCTGCCTACAGGTTGATATGTGACCCAGAGGTCAAGAACACTCATGAGCTCTGCCAGATCTGCCAGCTGACCTGAATAAACACCATGCCCACTGCACTGGCATTTTGCTAAGTGCAAGAGTGGTCAAATCACATTTTCCCTGACTTGCTCCTTTCTCGATCATGTCAGAGAAAATGCGATTTGACTGGAAGGGAATGCCAGAGAATAAAACAAACACTGTACCCCTGAGCAAAGCACTAACCCTTTGTTATTTCAGAAGCACCAAGTCATCATTTTGTTTTCACACACATGAACACATGTAAATATGCGCATGGCAGATGTCAAGGACTGTCAAGGACAGGTGTCACACCACTCTGGTTATGCAATATCCATTCATGGCATGTCTATCGAGTTATAAGTGCCTCAACCTTTCTTAACCTTTTATACCAGCGTAAGTTTTAAATATTAAACTTGGACAAGGTCATGGAAAAAATGGAAGAGGAGATCCCTGCAGTGTTCAAAGTGGCAAGTTTATGTGTTGAATGGTTTGACGTTTGTATACTAGAATGCCACTGTCGGTGAATACTTTATTTTAGTCCCACTGTGATGAGTTCCTGCTACAAGCTTAGTTTGTCCCAGCAAGGACAAAGGAATGTTCTGGGTTTAATTTACATTCAAGTGGACGTTTTCTAAATACAAGTTATTGATCTTATTGTGAACAATTAATCTTTACATGTTTTATTTTTAAAAGGCGTTTTGATCTCAAAATATTTAATCCAAATGTCTTAACTAGATCTTCCCACTGGTGACGTATGATGGACTTTCCCAATAATTTAGTCCACCAAAACCCCAGCCCTTCTCATACAATTAACCGCAAGTCCACACCCACATTTTAAAGAACCAAGTCCCCATTTTACATTTTTTTCTTTTTTGATAACCTGTTTCACTCAAATATATATGAGTGAAACAATATGAGTCACAATATGAAAGAAAATCTGTCGCTACTTTCATTTCATCGTAATTTTAAGCTGTTTTGGCAGCCTCTGTGATGCTGTTGATTATCCAAAAAAAAAAAAAAAAGTCCCTATATCCACCACTGTTAAAAGGATGATTTAGACAACTTTTCTGCTCAAATAACTATTTTTGTATAGGGTAAAGTGAATATAAGCTCTGGAAGTAAGAGAAACCGTATCAGGGTACAACACAATCATATGACCTCATATGACAATCACCACACCTCAGCTTTAAAGAATCTGGAGAATGTCTGGGGAATTTGAAGAACGTTATCTAACTGCTAGAACACATGAAGTTGCATTTTGTGATAATATTTGATCTTGTGATATTTTATATATAGTTTGAAATTTATGCATTTTGAATCCATTAACTAAAATGAACTGATTTACAGAAATGAATAAATTCACAAACTTTTACTACTAGTTTAAACTAGAGATTGCAACATCTCTGTTAACATTCTTATATTCGCAATCACAAAACGAATGATGATTTAACGAAAGTACATTAAAAAGGAGCTTTAAAATCATTGCGATATTCATAATCTTGCTCACTTTTATATTGCAAGATAAACCATCACAAATATATTTTAAATATTCAATTTATTGCCCAGGCCTAAGACAAACCCGTATACACACACTTTGTGCTGAGCCACACAGTACTGTCAGATGGAAACACAAATGGGACATCTGGCTCCCCTTTTGCCCGTTCTGGTTGCAGTGGTCAGCTAGTGCAGATCTGATTAGTTATTCAGAGTGACAGCACTGCAACCCCTGGATGCCTCCCATCGTCCTAACTGCCACCACCAGGCGAGAGAGAATGACCGTGTCTAATACACAGCTGCCTACTCTGGCGGTTTGCCTGTCAAATGTGATGATTCGTGGATTCTTTAACAGAAATAAAAAGAAAATGCAGTCATCGCAGTCTCACCAACGTTCTCCATGGTGCAAAAGTATTTTGCTACTCTAAGAGAAAAACTGAGATATTAAAGTTTTTATTTGTGATCTTTCATTTTGGGAGATTCTAAAAGGGGTTGTTCATTCAAAAATTGAATTTCTGGCATCATTTCCTCACCTAATGTCCCTCATTGACTTTAATGGTTTAAAAAACAAAAAAAACATTGAGACATTTTTTTTTTAATATGTTTGGTATTCCACAATAGAAATAAATGCATAATGGTTTGTAACTATATGAGACATCTGCTCAAACACTAATGGTAGATGATAGGTCTCTGCACACTGTCTATAATGTAAACATGTGTTGGCAGCTGGTTTCGGAAAGTTACTGCACAGCAAAACCCCCATTGTTAAATTAACACTGCCAGGGTTTATATAATCCAAATGGATTATATAAAAACTGACAGTGTTAATTTAACACTGGGAGGTTTTTTTTGCTTGGGAACTCAGTTGTTCATCTTCAGTCATCTTTGCATTATGTGTTTTGCCCCACACAAAAACTACAGTGCTTTGATCATAAAATTAACCATTTAAATATGAACATATTATTGGGAGATATGTAAGTAGATGTAATGTGTATGTTCTGTTTAGTTCCTGTTAAAGGTGCCCTAGAATGTTTTTTTCACAAGATGTAAGTCTAAGATGTCCCCTAAATGTGTCTGTGAAGTTTCAGCTGAAAATACCCCATAGATTTTTTTAAAGTAATTATTTTAACTGCCTATTTTGGGGCATCATTAACTATGCACCGATTCAATGCGCGGCCCCTTTAAATCCTCGTGCTCCCTGCCCCCGAGCTCTCGACTATAAAACAGTGCATAAACAAAGTTCACACAGCTAATATAACCCTCAAATGGATCTTTACAAAGTGTTCGTCATGCATGCTGCATGCATGGTTCGGATCATGTAAGTATAGTATTTATTTGGATGTTTACATTTCATTCTGAATGAGTTTGAGGCTGTGCTCCGTGGCTAAAGCTAACATTACACACAGTTGGAGAGATTTATAAAGAATGAAGATGTTTAATAATGAAAATAGCGACGGCTCTTGTCTCCGTGAATATAGTAATAAACGATGGTAACTTTAACCACATTTAACAGTACATTAGCAACATGCTAACGAAACATTTAGAAAGACAATGCTCCATCTGCTATTTTTCGCTATTGTCCTTGCTTGCTTACCTAGTCTGATGATTCAGCTGTGTACATCCAGACGTCCTGCCCTTGTGTAATGCCTTGAACATGAGTTGGCATATGCAAATATTGGGGGCATGCATATTAATGATCCCAACTGTTATGTAACAGTCTGTGTTATGTTGAGATTCGCCTGTTCTTCAGAGGTCTTTTAAACAAATGAGATACATAAGGAGGAGGAAACAATGGTGTTTGAGACTCACTGTATGTCATTTCCATGTACTGAACTCTTGTTATTCAACTGTGCCAAGGTAAATTCAATGGCACCTTTAAGTCTGCCTGAGTTTGTAGTTACATAATGTTTTTGATCTGCCTGCATTGACACCATTCTATGCGAATTGAACTGAGCTGGACGATAATATCACTGTTTTCTCCTGAGCTGCTATATAGATAAATTAACTAAATTAATAACTAATGACCAGCAAGTCGATCACAGGGATGCATGAAGTATGGCAGAGCAATGCAGCATCTCGTTCCCTTCTCAAGGAACAAGGTTTACAGTCATAACCTGAGACGTTCACTTTTAAGGGAACTTGCGCTTAGTCATGGTATTGATGCTTTGGGATTGATAATACCCAAACTTCCATGCTTACAAGTGCCTGTCTGTGCAAATACTGCAAGCACAATTAAGACATAAACACCTGTGAACCGGGGACAGAGCCCAATCCACGTTGTAAAACCTCACAAATGTGAGCAGAGAGGACCAGCAGGGACACCCCCGACAGTAAGGCCATCGAGGCCACCATACTCCTGGTAGAAAGAGCTCTGACAGCCAGAGGTGATGGCTGGCCAGAGACCTCAACTGTCCACTTGCTTTGGAGGCAGGAAGTCCTTTCTTAAGTGATCCAAAGCAAACACACAGCTGATCAGTTTTTCTCCACACTAGGGCCAGCCAGAACAGTGCTACTAATAGTAGACTGACCCTGTCCTGGCGGACTCTCTCCAGAACTCCCTGGAGTAGAGCGATCAGAGAAAAAGCATACAGATGTAGCCTCAGCCATGTCTGTGCATGGCATCTAGCCCTAATGAGGCTGGATGTATGAGTGAGAACCAAAGTGGACAGTGTGTTGTATCTTGAGATGCAAACAGGTCCACTTCTGAGAGCAGAGCATCCAACAAGAAGGCTTTGACTTTCCATCTTTGACTTTTTCTTTGACTTTTTTTTTGTCTCTCCATGGCCACCAGGGCTGCCATAGACTGGCCGATTGTTTTGGCATCTCCTTATGCTGGGTACACACAAAAAATCCTAGATTTAACCGTTTTGATCCTATAGTGTGTGGTGTGCCGTGACAAAGACAGCATACCACACACAAACAGATTTTCAACCAGAGTCTCGACTGTGAACACGGGAAATCTCGCAAAATCTCTTGAGACATCCATTGCAGATTTTCAGATCATTGTTTTATTTCTGACCAGCTCTTCTCCTTGTCAATTCTATTGTGGTATGTTTTACAGGACACGTTGTATTAACACTAGTGCTGTTGCCACAAATCGACAAGCTTAAACTCCATCTCTGCTGTCCAAATCCATTTTACTTTGTGCTGCACCATGACTGTGTTTGTTATGCTTCTGTCTTCTGTCAGTTCGCTTTCTTATTAGATATTGTTTCATTTCACGTGATAATCTCCAGAGTGTGTGCATGTTTGTCCTCAGGGTTCCCCACACACATCAGGATTTCTGATTTTTTATATTTTTATATTTAGATTTGCGATTGGGTCATCTCCGGTGTTCTTCCGAGCAGATTCAGTCACTCTTAACACACCGTACACCACAGGAAAATCTGATTAGATAATCTGTAGTACTATCAAGATAATCAGGACATTATCTTGGATTGTTGGAAGGGGAGAAATCAGCCCGATTATCTTGTGGTGTGAACCCAGCATTAGTGGCCTGGAGAGTCAAATCCATGACCCAATGCAGCTCCTTTAAATGTATCGGGCCCCACCCCCTTGCCTTCATCGAGGTCTCTCAGCAGGTCAGCCTGGTACGCCTGCAGAATGGACATTGTGTGCAGACATACATCGGCCTGAACTGCAGGGACAATGCCATGCTAGGGGACAGATAGCTTGCAAGCATCTGTTCCACCTTGAGCATTTCCCTATACTCGTGCTCTTTCAACCCCCTCATATATGAATAGACATGAACCTCAGGGCTGAAGAGATGGGACGAGTATGGCTTATTCCACAACCTCAAAACTTCTTTGTTGAGGTCAGGAAAAATGGAAGGCCCTGGGGTGGAGGTAATGATTTTGGGGATAGAAAATCTCAGCTGGTCAATTGATGTTTAACTTTGACACGGCACAAGTTATCACCTCCACCAGCTCCTCATATGGTTAGATATGGTGAGTCTTCAATATCCCATGCCTTGATGCTCAGTACATCTACCTCCTCAGAGCTATACAGCTGAAGTACCAGGCTCTCTCCTTGGGTGGAAGAAGCTGCAGCGTGGGCTTCCCATCCCAGCAAGAGTGCGCTGTATCCCTCGGGTGAAGGCAGAGAAAAGGCAATGCCCATCTCTAACTCCTCCTCGAGATCCATTTGCAAACCCCACAATCTCAACACGATCACAGAGGGGCTGGAACCGCAGGGTGCTTGCTGAAGCACAGAAGCTAATGCCAGTCATTCCAGATATGCTTTCCTGGTCGTGACATTCCATTTGGCCATTGGACTGATTTCACACGTGCTTCAGATGCAATCAAGCAAAAGCGTTCCCAAATCATCAATACTATGATGCAGTGGGAGTTCCCTCAAAAGGGAACTGTTCTATTTCCAAAAAGTAGATTTTTTTTCTGACTATTATTTCATATGTCAGACTTTACAGGGTTAAATACAGTTGTACACACATAGAAATGAAAAGTACACATATATATATATATATACAGTGGGTACGGAAAGTATTTAGACCCCCTTAAATTTTTCACTCTTTGTTATATTGCAGCCATTTGCTAAAATCATTTAAGTTCATTTTTTTCCTCATTAATGTATACACAGCACCCCATATTGACATAAAAACACAGAATTGTTGACATTTTTGCAGATTTATTAAAAAAGAAAAACTGAAATATCACATGGTCCTAAGTATTCAGACCCTTTGCTCAGTAGAAGCACCCTTTTGAACTAATACAGCCATGAGTCTTTTTGGGAAAGATGCAACAAGTTTTTCACACCTGGATTTGGGGATCCTCTGCCATTCTTCCTTGCAGATCCTCTCCAGTTCTGTCAGGTTGGATGGTAAACGTTTGATGGACGGCCATTTTTAGGTCTCTCCAGAGATGCTCAATTGGGTTTATGTCAGGGCTCTGGCTGGGCCATTCAAGAACAGTCACAGAGTTGTTGTGAAGCCACTCCTTCATTATTTTAGCTGTGTGCTTAGGGTCATTGTCTTGTTGGAAGGTAAACCTTCAGCCCAGTCTGAGGTCCTGAGCACTCTGGAGAAGGTTTTTGTCCAGGATATCCCTGTACTTGGCCGCATTCATCTTTCCCTCGATTGCAACCAGTCGTCCTGTCCCTGCAGCTGAAAAACACCCCCACAGCATGATGCTGCCACCACCATGCTTCACTGTTGGGACTGTATTGGACAGGTGATGAGCAGTGCCTGGTTTTCTCCACACATACCGCTTAGAATTAAGGCCAAAAAGTTCTATCTTGGTCTCATCAGACCAGAGAATCTTATTTCTCACCATCTTGGAGTCCTTCAGGTGTTTTTTCATGTGTCTTGCACTGAGGAGAGGCTTCCGTCGGGCCACTCTGCCATAAAGCCCCGACTGGTGGAGGGCTGCAGTGATGGTTGACTTTCTACAACTTTCTCCCATCTCCCGACTGCATCTCTGGAGCTCAGCCACAGTGATCTTTGGGTTCTTCTTTACCTCTCTCACCAAGGCTCTTCTCCCCCGATAGCTCAGTTTGGCCAGACGGCCAGCTCTACGAAGGGTTCTGGTCATCCCAAACGTCTTCCATTTAAGGATTATGGAGGCCACTGTGCTCTTAGGAACCTTAAGTGCAGCAGAAATTTTTTTGTAACCTTGGTCAGATCTGTGCCTTGCCACAATTCTGTTTCTGAGCTCTTCAGGCAGTTCCTTTGACCTCATGATTCTCATTTGCTCTGACATGCACTGTGAGCTGTAAAGTCTTGTATAGACAGGTGTGTGGCTTTCCTAATCAAGTCCAATCAGTATAATCAAACACAGCTGGACTCAAATGAAGGTGTTGAACCATCTCAAGGATGATCAGAAGAAATGGACAGCACCTGAGTTAAATATATGAGTGTCACAGCAAAGGGTCTGAATACTTAGGACCATGTGATATTTCAGTTTTTCTTTTTTAATAAATCTGCAAACATGTCAACAATTCTGTGTTTTTCTGTCAATATGGGGTGCTGTGTGTACATTAAAGAGGAAAAAAAATAAACTTAAATGATTTTAGCAAATGGCTGCAATATAACAAAGAGTGAAAAAATTAAGGGGGTCTGAATACTTTCTGTACCCACTTTATATATATATATATATATATATATATATATATATATATATATATATAAATTTAAAATTTATATAAAATATATATAAATTTATGGTTTCTCTATAAATTGTTTTATAGAGAACTTTAGTGGGGCCCCCTTGTCACAGAGCCTGGGACAATGTTCACAGTTAACCCCTTTTGACGACGGCCTTGTTCTACTGCACATCTGAAAGCAGCTGAACACACCAGATAATCTTTACATTATTCCTATTTTAGACCAGGTTTAAAAGGCAGATCCAATTATTTCAGGCTCAGCCTGTGCCTTCTAATTATGGTTGATTTGTGGGACACTGTCTCTGAGGCTGGATGTATTAATGACCTGTGAAAGGATAAGAACGCAATTCTCTAACACTTTCGAGCTATGGTGCAAGCTTTAGGGCTGTTATTTCAGATGAGCTGATGCTTTCCCCGTGTCACTTTTCAAGGACAGTGAAACACAAATGTCAGGCTGAACATGTCATACTGGCAACCCATAATTAGCTCAATTGTTGCTTGTGTCTAATGTAAAAAGATTCTAATGTAATGAAAAAAATGCATAATGAATGCACTCTACCGACATCCTACCTCTATTAAGTGTTAAAACTGGATCTGATGAAAGCTTAAATTAAGTTTTCCACATTGCTTTAATTGCTTAGCTCCTGGGGTCAGGGTGGCAGATGACTCATATTGTCTATTTCGAGATTGTTGTGCATGTGCTAACACACATTGAGAGGTCTCCATATATAGACCAATGACTAACATCTCTGCTTCCAGGTCAAAGGTCAGTTTTCTTGGCCAGCCAATATTACTTCCATAAATTACTGTCAAAACCACATTCATACACATAAATTAATGTTTTACATTAATTTATGGTAAAACATGTTTTTACTATCATTATCAAAACAAGACATTGAATATGTGTTTACATGGCACTGCAAGAATATATATATAATACCATGATATTTCAAATAAAACTTGTTTTGGAGTAAATAAAGACATTATTTAATGTCTTTTCTTGAGAATTTTCATTTTGAAGGTTTTAAAAATGCTCTAGGAAATACTCTTCTAAGCAATTTTATCTCTATAAAACAGACAAGCAAACAAACATGTTTACATGCTGTCCTATTTTTAATGATCTACTTAGCCTAATACACACACAACCTATGCACTTTCATTCCAGCTTGTCAAATAAGGCTTAAGTAAAGAAGGTTTATCAGCCCTCTGACTCTTCAGTCATACTGAACAAACTGATGCAAGACACATTCTCGTATATTCCACAAATGTTTATTTTGTCTTAGCAAAGCATGTTTTCTTTCTAGCCTTTTTACTTTCATATTCTCTTTTCATTGTGCCACTTATATTTACTATAGTATTGACTGAAGTAAACAAGGCTCAAGACATTTTGATAATTTAGAGAACTGTGAAACAGTACCAAATTGCATTAGAAAATAAATGACGTAATGGACATGCAAATCATGTTTTATACTGCATACATGTCTCTGAATTTGTTAGGCTCTGAACAATCAAATCAAATTAGATATTAATGTAATGAGACACAAACTGAAAATCAGATTCACTGAGTATAGAGATCTCATGTAACTTATGCCCCCTGTTGGCATAAAAATTTAGTTTTTTTTTTTTTTTTTTTGAAGGGGGTTCTAACTGTTGTATAGAAGTTTGCAAATGTGGTTTAAGCAGATATGCTGTTAATTGGTGTCGATATAAAATGTGACTGAAGTTACTGTCCATGTTGTTTCTGATAGCGGAGACAGAACATGCACAAAGAGTCCCGGACACAGAGTCGGCCCAGCAAATGAGGCTGAGAGAGAGACAACGATTCTTTGAGGAGGTGTTTCAACATGATGTGGACGTCTACCTCTCCTCTGCACACCTGCAGATAGATTATAAGAGACGTGAGTTTGAACACACACATATGATTACTCTTTTCATTTTTAAATCTACTTATAAAAGTAATATAATATAATTTTGGGGATTTAAAAAAAGTTATTTTAAAACTATGATAAATTTAAGCTATACAAAGTGTTCAGGTAAATTTAGGAAAATTATACTTTACACTTTTTCATCATATTTATTCTAGGAAGAACATTTAATTGGTATAATTATTATAACAATATCTCTGCCAGAGTGACAGCTTGAAGATCAACAGTATAATCAATTTTAAAATTCTTACACCAAGATCTGAAAGTAGATTTAGGAGTCATATAGACCAAATGTTTTTTTATAAGTTCAAAGTTAATTGACTGCAAGCTAACTTGTATTAGCTTCAAAAAGTAAGAAATGTCATCATCATCATCATCATCATCTCTCTCTCTCTCTCTCTCTCTCTCTCTCTCTCTCACACACACACACACACACACACACACACACACACAATTTTACAGTTTTTCTCCATTGGTTTGGCTCATTTTTTGAAACAGAAATTACATTCTCAAAACTCTAAGATCATTTGGCAAAACAGTCTTACAGTTCAGTACAACACTATAGCTCACTTGCAAAAGCTAATTTCTCTCCCAAAACTGTTCACTCATGTTTAAAAACTAAATTCCTTTACCAAATAAATAGTCAGTGCCACAGAAATGGTAAAGATCCCTCTCAATTGCTTTGGCTCATTTCTTGAAACAGACCGGACATTCTCAACACACTTGGTGCTTTTGTCAAAATAATGTGGATGGTTCGGCACAACAACATGGTTCACCTGCAAAAGCTCATACCTCTCCCAAAACAGTTCACTCATGTGTCAAAACTAAATTTCCTTCTCATTTAAACAGTCAGTGCCCCCAAAATGCTTTGTCCCTTTGGCATTGTGTAAACACTGCAAGTCAAAATGTTTTGTCACTATGGCAGAGGACCATTGAAATATCCCTCATGCCCACCTTTCAGTCTTAGCCCAGTCCTTGACAATGGTTACTGTACTGTTTTTGCTAGCCAGCATAATACATTAAAACTGTAATGGGTCATTGTATGGGACATTGTGAATTTCCACCGTGGCCTGCTCATCAGGGCCTGGTTCACTACTCATCCAAGGATGGTCATGGTGTTCCTACCAACTTACTCTCCTTTCCTCAATCCTATGGAGTTTTTTCTCTGCTTGCAGGTGGAGAGTGTATGAGCATCAGGCTCAAGATCAGAGGTCCCTGCTCCATGCAATGGACGCTGTGTCTGAGGATATTACAGGAGATCATTGTAGGGGATGGTTGTGACATGCACTGTGTATAAAACTGAAAAAAAGAAATAGGATTTTAGGGTAAGAGTAGCCTCCAAGGTTTGACATCACACACTGCACTCATACTGCCAAGGAAATTGTAACCATTATCATTCACACACATAAACTAACTTCCATACATCAGAGTAAAAAGAAAATGTATACAGCATAATATACTGTAATATAAACACACAAACAAAAAACAATTATCTGCAGCCTACAGTGCTGTAAATAAAGCTGGAGTTTCACAACTAACAGTTCTTCACTGGTCGCTGTCCTCACCCTCCCTCTCCTGGACATCGTCCTCACCCTCCTGGCCATCCACACGCTGCTGTCTGTCTGGCCACAGATTCTCGTCCACATCACAGTGTATATTCTCCTTTGCAATGAAACGAGGGAAGAAACGGTGTGCATGTCGCAACCATCCCCTACAATGATCTCCTGTAATATCCTCACACGCAGTGTCCATTGCTTGGAGCAGGGACCTCTGATCTTGAGCCCGATGCTCATACACTCTCCACATCCAAGCAGAGAAAAACTCCTCAATAGGATTGAGAGTAAGGTGGTAGGAACACCATAACCATCCTTGGATGAGTAGTGTACCAGGTGAGCGGGGCATGGTGGAAATTCACATTGTCCCATACAATGACATATTGTGGTAGGTGAGGCCCTACGGGACCTCTCATTTTCAGGGTTCAAATCAAAATGAAGGCGGTCCAAGAAGATGAGGAAGCTTCTGTGTATTGTATGGGCCAAGTCTGGGGATGTGAGTGGCCACACCATTCTCAGATATGGCAGCACACATAGTTATATTGCCCCCTCGCCTCCTTCATTAGTCAAGTTCTAGTTTCACCTGACTGTCAATTGCTGTAATAAATTTATCAAATGTTCCAAGGATTCATATATGGTATTCATGGTATTATGTTCTTGACTAATTTTGACAATTGAACAGACTATTGTGCACGTGATTACTTATACAATGAAATGATGCTGACACGTTTTGGAGTGAACAACCATTAGACTGAGAAACAACAATCAGTTTAGTTCAACAAGATCTATTCACTTGAAAATTGTGCTAAATGTAGGCTATCTGTACTTAATCATTTGCAAAGATGTACTGAGATATTGAGACATGTACTTAGAAATTTGCAATTTGATGAAATGATGAGAAATTCAATTCTGTTGTGAACAATTGCCAAGTGGTTTGGAGATTTGTCCATGTTGTTTTGAGAATGTAATTTCTGTTTCAAGAAATGAGCCAAACCAATGGAGAAAAACTGTAATACAAACCCGATTCCAAAAATATTGGGACACTGTATAAATTGTGAATAAAAAAGGAATGCAATAATTTACAAATCTCATAAACTTATATTTTATTCACAATAGAATATAGATAACATATCAAATGTTGAAAGTGAGACATTTAAACTTTAATATTGGCTCATTTTGGATTTCATGAGAGCTACACATTCCAAAAAAGTTGGGAAAGGTAGCAATAAGAGGCCGGAAAAGTTAAATGTACATATAAGGAACAGCTGGAGGACCAATTTGCAACTTATTAGGTCAATTGGCAACATGACTGGGTATAACAAGCGCCTCTCAGAGTTGCAGTGTCTCTCAGAAGTCAAGATGGGCAGAAGATCACAGATTCCTCCAATGCTGCGGCGAAAAATAGTGGAGCAATATCAGAAAGGAGTTTTTCAGACAAAAAAATGCAAAATGTTTGACGTTATCATCATCTACAGTGCATAATATCATCCAAAGACTCTGGAACAATCTCTGTGCGTAAGGGTCAAAGCCGGAAAACCATATTGGATGCCCGTGATCTTCGGGCCCTTAGGCGGCACTGCATCACATACAGGAATGCTACTGTAATGGAAATCACAACATTGGCTCAGGAATACTTCCAGAAAACATTGTCAGTGAACACAATCCACCGTGCCATTCGCTGTTGCTGCCTCAAACTCTATATGTCAAAAAAGAAGCCATATCTAAACATGATCCAGAACTGCAGGCATTTTCTCTGGGCCAAGGCTCATTTAAAATGGACTGTGGCAAAGTGGAAAACTGTTCTGTGGTCAGACGAATCAAAATTTGAAGTTCTTTTTGGAAAACTGGGACGCCATGTCATCCGGACTAAAGAGGACAAGGACAACCCAAATTGTTATCAGCGCTCAGTTTAGAATCCTGCATCTCTGATGGTATGGGGTTGCATGAGTGCCTGTGGCATGGGCAGCTTACACATCTTTAAAGGCACCATCAATGCTGAAAGCTATATCCAAGTTCTAGAACAACATATGCTCCCATCCAGACGTCATCTCTTTCAGGGAAGACCTTGCATTTTCCAACATGACAATGCCAGACCACATACTGCATCAATTACAACATCATGGCTGCATAGAAGGATCCGGGTACTGAAATGGCCAGCCTGCAGTCCAGATCTTTCACCCATAGAACACATTTGGTGCATCATAAAGAGGAAGATGCGACAAAGAAGACCTAAGACAGTAGCAACTAAGACAGTAGCAACTAGAAGCCTGTATTAGACAAGAATGGGACAACATTCCTATTCCTAAACTTGAGCAATTTGCAGACTGTTATAAAAAGAAGAGGGGATGCCACACAGTGGTAAACATGGCCTTGTCCCAACTTTTTTGAGATGTGTTGATGCCATGAAATTTAAAGGTGCCCTAGATTCAAAAATTGAATTTACCTTGGCATAGTTAAATAACAAGAGTTCAGTACATGGAAAAGACATACTTTGAGTCTCAAACTCCATTTTTTCCTCCTTCTTATATAAATCTCATTTGTTTAAACGACATCCGAAGAACAGGCGAATCTCAACATAACACCGACTGTTACGTAACAGTCGGGGTGTACGCCCCCAATATTTGCATAATGCCAGCCCATGTTCAAGGGATTACACAAGCCAGTATAGAGTGCCCCAGGGATGACGCGTTTTTGTAGGCAAAACCCGGAAGCAAGTTAGCATTTTAGGGCATTTTCTATGGGTTTTTTGAATGGGTTTTTGCTAAATCGCTTTCATGTTTTGATCTATGACATAAAACACACCAGTTATAACCCACTTGTGATTTTTTAAACTTTTACTGTGTCTTAAAATCGGCTGTTGCTAACAAATTGCTAAAAGGGACTACTTCCTTTGGTGGGGACTTTAGACCTCATCATGACAAACAGGACATTTGGACAGCATTTCTCATGAAAAAGTGGATAAGTATTCATACACAGCGCAAATCAAAATCAGTGAGCATGTTTTTAAATAGAGTCGTTTTCTAAATAAATTTTGAGGACGCTTGGTGGTGATGACGTTGATCCGCGACCATGGTGTGCTGTAGTCCGTTTATAGCCTACTGTTAGCCTTTTATATCGGATGACTTTATTTAGGTTTCAAAATCTATAAATGCTGTGTTAACTTGTAAAGATTATCTTGATAGACAAAACGTGTAAGTGTCATAAGCCTTTGTTAAACACAGAGCTTATTTTCTGCGATTTTTCAAGAGTCTATGGGAAAAATGAATAGGCTTTTGATCGAGGGAACCCGCGCGCCACTAACTTCCGGCTTGGCCTACAAAAACGCGTCATCCCTGGGGCACTCTATTAACGTCTGGATCTGTGCACAGATGAAGCATCAGACTAGGTGAGCAAGAACAACAGCGAAAACTGGCAGATGGAGCAATAATAACTGACATAATCCATGATAGCATGATATTTTTACTGATATTTGTAAATTTTCTTTCTAAATGTTTTGTTAGCATGTGGCTAATGTACTGTTAAATGTGGTTAAAGTTACCATCGTTTCTTACAGTATTCACTGAGACAAGAGCCGTTGCTATTTTCATTTTTAAACACTTGCAGTCTGTATAATTCATAAACAACTTCATTATTTATAAATCTCTCCAACAGTGTAGCATTAGCCGTTAGCCACGGAGGACAGCCTCAAATTCACTCAGAATAAAACGTTAACATCCAAATAAATACTTTACTCACATAATTCGAAGCATACATACAGCATGCATGACGAACATCTTGTAAAGATCCATTTGAGGGTTATATTAGCTGTGTGGACTTTGTAAATGCGCTGTAAAAATGCGCTGCTAAATCAATGCATTGTTAATGATGCCCCAAAATAGGCAGTTAAAAAAATGTATTTAAAAAAATCTATGGGGTATTTTGAGCTGAAACTTCACAGACACATTCAGGAGACACCTTAGACTTATATTACATCTTGTGAAAAAGCATTCTTGGGCACCTTTAACTTATTTTTCCCTGAAAATTATACATTTTCTCAGTTTAAACATTTGATCTATCTATGTTGTATTCTGAATAAAATATTGAAATTTGAAACTTCCACATCATTGCATTCTGTTTTTATTCACAATTTGTACAGTGTCCCAACTTTTTTTTTTAATCGGTTTGTAGATCAATATCACACATTAATGTAAAATCCACTTGAAAGTTGAAAGACCGTGATCTTTAATTTAACATGTAATGCTACAGATGAAGCATACTTTGAAGAAGATTATAAGTAGCCAAATATGCCATATTCACATCTAATCATCTAAACATTTTCATCTCAAATGTTTTGTCTAACCCTCCTATTGCAGCTCCCTTAGGAAGCATCTCATCAATGGAGGTGAACGTCGATATGCTAGAACAGATGGATCTGATGGATATCTCTGATCAGGAGACCTTGGATGTCTTCTTCAGTGCCAGCGGAGAGGAAGGAGG
The DNA here is from genome assembly GCF_024489055.1 of Chanodichthys erythropterus. Taxonomy (NCBI): domain Eukaryota; kingdom Metazoa; phylum Chordata; class Actinopteri; order Cypriniformes; family Xenocyprididae; genus Chanodichthys; species Chanodichthys erythropterus. The sequence continues at coordinate 28,062,938 of NC_090226.1, forward strand.
ACTGACATCTCCTCTTCCAGGTATAAAGTAACACCATCCTAAATGGCTGTCCACACTGATGTGGGTCGACAAGTTTCTGTTGCCGTTACCGTTTGACTGCAATATCCTGTATCAGGTGGCAGATGACATGAGCTCCATTGTGTGCAATCCCATTTGGTATTTGCATAAAGTAGGACTCTGCTTCACTGCATTGTCTCGGTCTCTGTTGCTCATGACACCTGAAATTGACAACTTCTGGTTGCTTTGCTGCTGCAAATTGCCGGCGGTGTAAAAATGTACATTGTTACCAGTTTACCAAGTTCCCTGTAGTATACAAAGCATTAATTTTTATATCTTACTGAAAGTTAAATAGTGCTCAAAGTGATTGTTACTGCAAAAAAAAAATAAAGAATATTTTTTCCCCAAATATAATAGTATATGGAGTGGCAATGTGTAATAACATCTGAATTCATGAGAATTTCTCATGAGAAAACGTGACAATTTTAGGAAGTGGTGATTTCAGATTAATTTGTATGATGTGAGTCGCATGGACACATACAATTGAAAAAAAAAATTAAATAAATAAATGCCTGAATTGACCATAAGCAGACTGTATGAAAACGTACAAATGAGATCATACAACTTTATATGAATTAGCCACAGAGTCCTCAAAATGTAAAATTGTTACAAACTGAAAGTGTGTTGAATTTGCGCCCAAGTGGGTGACACAAATATAGCAACTTTGGATAATAGCATTCCATCAAAGCAACCTCATTTTCAGTGAGAGTTGACAATTCCAGAAACATACCGTTCCCAGGGTCCTTTTGTCACGGTTACACACAGAAACAAGATGTTAGGATCCAAGTGCAGCATTTATTTAGTAATCCTCAGGCATATATCACAAAACAGGCAAGGGTCAAACTCCACAGCAAAGTCCAATCAAACAGAAGACCAACAACAAAAGTGCACGTAACAAAACAAACCACAAACAAAGGTAGAAACAACTGAGACTAAATAGACAGAAACTAATGAGCAAACACAAAACAGCTGGGTGCAATGAAACGAGGATAATGGGTCCAGGAGGTGAATTATGGGCAATGCAGTCTGAGGTGAACAATAGTCCTTGTTGGAGTGCCCTCTGGTGGCTAAACAGGGCACTCCAACTCATGATCATGACAGTACCCCCTCCTTACGGAGCGGCTACCAGACGCTCCATGAGACAACAAAAACAAAAACACAACTCTCAGGAGGGAGGTGGACTGGAGGAGGACCAGGGGGAGGGACGGTGGGCCAGGACCAGAGCCCCTGACTGAAGGCCAGAGAAGAGCTGGAGGAATAGACCACGGGGGCTCTAAGAAGGGCAGGGTCCTGGCTGAACGCCAGGGCGGCGCTGGAGGAACTGACCAGGCGGGTTCCCGCAGGTCTGGAGTCCTGGCAGATTGCCAGGGCGGCGCTGGAGGAACTGACCAGGCGGGTTCCAGCAGGTCTGGATTCCAGGCTGAGTGCCAGGGCGGTGCTGGAGGAACAGACCAGGCAGGTTTCAACGGTTCAAACCGCCTGAGCAGTGGCGGCAGGGCAGAAGGCTTGGATGGCAGCGGCAGGGCTGACCAAGGGTGCTCCGTGGCCATATCAGGGCGAGCGGGCAGCTCGGTGACGGCCTCCGTGGCCGTATTAGGGAGAGTGGGCAGCTCGGTGACGGCCTCCGGGGCCGTATCAGGGAGAGCGGGCAGCTCGGTGACGGCAGCGGGCTCGGGCTGGCAGACTGGTCCAGAGTCAAAAACACCTGAGTGCCTCCTCCAGGCATGCAAGACCGCCAAAACATAAAAAGTGAAGACAGCCCTCATGGCCATCACAGGACTGACAGGGAGAGCATGCGGGGCTGGAGCGGGCTCACTGGCTGGAGCGGATTCCCTGGCTGGAGCAGGCTCTGGGAAGGCCTCCAGGCCTTGAGGGATGACTGAAGCCTTCCTCCTCCTCTTCCTCCTTTTACGAGAGTGAGGCTGTGACTCCGTGCCCTCCTCCTCTGTGGATTCGGGAGCGACATCGCGGGCTGGAGCGGCCTCTGGCTGAACGTGTTGCCCACTGGCTTTTATGGCCGAGATATCTGACAAAGCCCCAAAAATCCAGGATCTGAAGCCCCTTCAACTCCCACTGAGGCAGAGGGTCAGAGGCATCCATTAAAAATCCCTTTTAGCGCCTCATCATTATACCGCAGCCCTCTCGCCATAGTCCAGAAAAACTGGGCAAAACAACCTACCTCCCTTCCCTCCTGACGTAGAGCTACCACCGCCCGCAGTAAAGCCATCCGCTCCTCAATGGAGGCTGGGGGAATAATCCGAAAACTCATGCCGCTGGATCTGTTAAATGGTGGTTTGTTCTGTCACGGTTACACGCAGAAACAATATGTTAGGATCCAAGCGCAGCATTTATTTGGTAATCCACAGGCGTATATCACAAAACAGGAAAGGGTCAAACTCCACAGCACAGTCCAATCAAACAGAAGACCAACAACAAAAGTGCACGTAACAAATAATAACAAACCACAAACAAAGGTAGAAACAACTGAGGCTAAATAGACAGAAACTAATGAGCAAACACAAAACAGCTGGGTGCAATGAAACAAGGATAATGAGTCCAGGAGGTGAATTATGGGCAATGTAGTCTGAGGTGAACAATAGTCCATATTATTACAATAGTCGTATATGCACATAATGAACATATTATGTTCCTATAGGTCCTAGGTTGTCCAACCATCTGTTTAGTTTCCTAAAATCTAGGCCTATTATACTGAAAGCCATACATCAATGCTGTGGAACAGAAAACAGTGCATTTCATTAATTAATATAATTTTATAGGACACAGGTCCCTTTTCATGTTTTCCTTGTGTGTCATATACATCTGGGACACAGGACCCTGGGAACATAGGACCCTTTTTCATGTGTTTATTATGTTCCATATAAATCTGGGGGACATAGTGTGGTATATTGGAGCAACTGTGTTACATGTATTATGGTATTTTCATAGCGCACATGCGCTGTGAGTTGTTTCAGTAGCAGACCGGGAAGTTGGTAAAACAGTAAAGACTGCAAACGTTATACCTCCGTCTCTCTCTCTCTCTTTTCCCATAAAAACACTACAGTGTCGACGAGGACTTGGATTCCACAGCGAAGGAAAGTAAAAGTGCAAGTGAATTTGCAAGTTTCAAGCCTATTGCACTGTGTGATGAAGGAAACTTATCAGTCGGCAGCTCTAGAAAAAAAAAGCGGAAGACTGACATCGAATGGCCATTGTTAGTACTTCATGGAGAGATCGCAAGTACAACAAAACAGATATGGGAGAAAATAAACTGGAGTAAAAAAAAAAAAAAAAATCGGAATTGCACAGAGGTGATAAACGGAAATTACAGTGACAGCAACATGGCAATGATTGGCAAAGTTCCTGAATTTGAAAGTAAGAAATAAGATTTTGAAACTTACTTATAAAGATTTGAAAGATGGCTTGCAGCAAATGAGATTGCAGCAGAAAAGAAAGCTGACGTGTTCCTGAGTGTCTTGGGTCCCACAGAGTATGGACTACTGAAGAATTTGAGTCAACCAAGGAAAGTGACAGAACTAACATTTAAAGAAATTACTGAAACGTTGTCGCTGCATTTTAAGCCAAAGCCAATATTGATCGCTGAGGGCTTTAGATTTCACAGAAGATACCAGAAAGAAGGTGAAACAGAACAGAATATATTATTGACCTGAAAAGACTTGCTAGCACATGCGAGTTTGGCTAGTTCCTCAATGATGCACTGAGGGATCAGTTTGTCTGTGGTATGTCAGGTGAAGCTTACCGCAAGCGTCTCTTATCTGAGAAGGATTTGACCTTCAAACAAGCCTGTGAAATTGCTCTTGGCCTTGAACTGGCATACAAGGATACAAAGGAGCTGACAGAGCGTGCTGACCATTCCAGTGCTGGTGTTCACAAGGTTGCCAGTTTTTCACGGGGAAGACAGATGAACAAACCACAGAAAGGATCTTCACATTCAGGTTTCTCTGCATCAAGCAGATCGGCACAGAGCTCTTCAGCCAGAGGAAAAATTGCATGTCATCGTTGTGGCAGAGAGGGTCATCAGCCACATGAATGCCACGTATGTCATGCATGTGGTAAAACAGGCCATTTGAAAATTGTCTGCAAAAGCAGTAAACGAGCAGGTAAAGCCCAGTTAGTGACAGCTACGGATGACGAATTAAGTGCTCCTGTTGATGCATTTGAACTTTTTACAGTTTATACGGCACAAGGACAGAAAGATGGACTATTTCTGCAACTGGAACTCTCAGGGAAAATAGTAACCATGCAGATTGACACTGGCGCATCTGTCTCTCTAATTCCAGAATTCGTACACAAAGAGCTCCTGAATGACTGTCCCTTGCAGCCAGCTGAAATTCGTCTCTCGTCATATACAGGGGATACAATACCAGTTCTGGGAGAAATTCAAGTTCCAGTCCAGTATAACGGAAATGAATGGAGACTGCCATTGATGGTAGTCAAGGGTGACAAAACACCATTACTAGGATGAAATTGGCTGCAGAAGATCAAGCTTGACTGGGGTAAAATTTTCAGCCTAAAACAAGAGACAAGAACTGAGCCCTCTCTTAAAGCCATACTGGACAAGCATAAGGATCTTTTCAAAGACAGTTATGGAAAGATTAGAGAATTCCAGGCTAGAATCCGAGTTCAGCGTGATAGTAAACCAATATTTCATAAGCCGCGACCTGTACCATATGCTCTGAGGGATGCTGTGGAGAAACAGTTGCAGCAACTGCAAAGCAATGGAATCATCACTCAGGTGGAATGAAGTGATTGGGCAGCGCCTATAGTAGTGGTTCCCAAGAAGGATGGCTCTGTCAGAGTGTGCGGTGATTACAAAGTGACTGTGAATCGTTGTATACTCCCTGAAGAATACCCACTGCCAAATACTGAGGATCTATTTGCCACCCTAGAAGGAGGTAAAGTGTTTAGCATACTTGATCTGTCATTCGCATATCAACAGTTACCTCTAGATCTTGAGTCAGAGCAGTATCTGACAATCAACACCCACAAAGGTCTTTTCCATTATCACTGCTTGGCCTACGGTGTTTCGACAGCTCCATCTGTTTTTCAGCACACAATGGACCAGATACTGCAAGGCATAGATAATGTGGTCTGTTTTATGGATGACATTTTAGTTTCAGCATCTACTGAAGAAGCACATCTAGCAGTACTGGATCAGGTGATGGCCAGGCTAGAGAAGCACGGACTGAGGATGAAACTCACAAAGTGTGCTTTCCTTCAAGACTCTGTAGAATACTTGGGGTACAGGATAGATGAGCAAGGTTTGCACCCTACAGAAGAGAAAGTGGAAGCAATCATAAATGCCCCAGCTCCAAGGAATGTCTCAGAATTAAGGTCATTCTTAGGATTGCTAAATTATTACGGAAAGTTTGTGGCCAACCTTTCAACTTTGCTTGCAAAAGCTGGTGCAGAGGGTGCAACAGACACAAAATGGAATTGGTCACCAAATTGTGAAGAGGCATTCAAAGCCAGCAAACAACGGCTACTGAACAGTAAGTGTCTTGCGCATTATGATCCAGGAAAACCTCTCCGACTTGCCTGTGACGCCTCTCCGTATGACGGGGGCGGTCATTTCTCATATCCTACCGTCGGGAGAAGATCAACCGATTGCATTCGCATCACGGACCCTGACACCTACTGAGCGCAATTTTGCTCAAATAGAAAAGGAAGCTTAGGGCATAATTTTTGGTGTAAAGAAATTCCATAAGTATCTATATGGAAGAAAGTTTGTGTTACTGACAGATCACAAACCACTTTTGGCCATATTTGGGCCAACATCCGCAGTTCCAACTCTGGCTGCATTACGAATGCAACGATGGGCATTGCTTCTCTTGGCCTATGACTATGAGATACAGTACCGTCGTTCCTGTGACCACGCAAATGCAGACGCATTATCCCGTCTTCCATGCAATCATGGTCCTTCAGAGGAGAAGCAGGAAGGAGTGTTTCTGATCTCTCATGTGGAGGAACTACCGGTCTCAGTGAAAGACATTGCAGAAGAGACCAGGCGTGACCCTATCCTATCCAAGGTTTTGGATCTCACACTAACTGGATGGCCTAAGTTTGTACCCAATCCAAACCTCAGACCTTTTTATGAAAGGAAAGATCAATTGTCCACAGACCAAGGTTGTGTTCTTTGGGGATCACGTGTGGTAATACCGCCTAAGTACAGAAGAAGATTGCTTTCTGACTTACATGAGGGACATCCAGGAGTCACTCGAATGAAAGCTTTGGCAATAAGCTTCCTTTGGTGGCCGGGTTTAGATCATGAGATTGAGACATTTGTGGCTCAGTGTACACCTTGTGAAACTACATTAAATAGACCCCCAGCAGCCCCTCTTCACCCATGGTCATGGGCCACAGCACCATGGGAGAGAATTCATGTTGATTATGCGGAGGTCAACAAGCAGCATTTCCTGGTGGTGATAGACGTCCATTCAAAATGGATTGAAGTCCTACCCACAAAGCTGACAACCGCGGAAAAGACTGCTAACCTTCTCAGAAATCTGTTTGCATCATATGGCCTGCCGAAAGTTCTGGTTTCCGACAATGGCCCTCAATTTACAGCGCCTGAGTTTGAGGAATCTTAATTCCTTAAGGGGAACGGTGTACGGCATGTTCTATCACCGCCATACCATCCAGCTTCAAATGGCGCAACTGAAAGGGCTGTTCAAACCTTTAAGAAGGCATGGATTCGATTGCAGTCTCAGTCAGCATCTCCCAATCAGCAGCTAGCTCGTTTCCTGTTCACATACAGGAATACACCACACACTGTCACGGAGCGCACACCAGCAGAGTTGTTCCTGAAACGGCAACCACACACTCGTCTTTCATTGATTAAGCCTAATGTGTCAGATGTTGTATCCAAGCACCAGATCCAACAGCAGAAAGCGCATGATAAGAAATCAAAGTCTCTCCGGACATTCAGTTTGGGGGAGAGGGTGTTGTTACAAGACTTCAGACATCCCAAGAAGCTTTGGATACCTGGCACTATTCTGCAGTGTACAGGACCTCTGACTTACTGTGTGCAAGTAGGCCATCGACAAGTGAAAGTGCACGTCGATCGCATGCTACCATCAAGGTCTTCAGAACAGCAGCGTGAAGGGATTACTGAAGATATGTTTGATTGCTTGCCAGTTGGTGGAATGCAGAGAGCGGAAACATCTGACCCAGAAGGTCAACCTGATCAAATTCAGGAAGCTCAACCTAAACGGCGCTATCCACAAAGGCAACGTTAAGCACCACAGAGACTTAATCTTTAGGTTTGAGTAGTAGATAAATACTGTTCAAGAAAAACGTAAGTTAAATTTGTTGATAACTTTAAAGTAATGCATGTGTTTTAGGCTAGACCACATTAAGTCTGGTTTATGTTAGGTTCAGTCTAAGGAGGGAGGAGTGTGGTATATTGGTGCAACTGTGTTACATGTTTTACGGTATTTTCATAGCACATATGCGCTGTGAGTTGTTTCAGTAGCAGACCGGGAAGTTGGTAAAACAGTAAAGACTGCAAATGTTATACCTCCGTCTCTCTCTCTTTCTCTCTTTTCCCATAAAAACACAACACATAGGACCCTGGGAACATAGGGATTACCCTGAGGATTTCTGGCAAAATGAGTGACATAGATAAGTGATGACAAGCGATCAACTATATGCAAATAAACAGTGATGCAATGCAGTGAGCACTTAAGTATAGACAATGATTTGCCTCATACAGCTGCATACTGCAGTATAACTGAAACACCTACAAGCAGCAAGTGTGTTATTTTAACTGGATTGAGGAGGGGTGGGAGGTGAATACGCCAGAAATTTAAACAATGTCAGTGTGAACACGGCTTAAGGCTTTCACAGAGACAGGTGTGATTTCACAGGACACCTATTTCTGTGATGTCTGCCAGGTGGTGGGAACATTTTCTATGTGCTGTTAAATAAAATGGCTTACAGAACTTTTAACTGCATAGTCCTTTTTTTATTGTTAAACAATTTACTAGGAAGTGTCATAAGAAATAGTCACTCATTGTATGTTAAAGCCATGTGGCTCAGATCTGAGCATGACCACTGACAAAAATCTTGTAAGAAAAATTCCATAATGAACAAATAATCCATTTCTTTTCCAGCTCTTGGTCACACTGAAATAGAAGAGGATGGATTGCGGAGAAGTGACATGCCCTTGAGAATTTCAGACACTTGTGAGATCAAAACACGTATGTTGTCCAGTTCTTCCAACTCCACCTGTGACAGTCAGGCCTCTAATGAGGACGGATCAAACACTCCTGTCGTCCAATCAGATGATGAAGACGTGCAAGAAGATAGTCTGTTGCAAACAGGAGTGCGCACAGCCAACAATGCCGCAAAAGAGCCCCTGCCCTCTGCCCTCTCATTATAACCTGCCTTCCTATTTATTACTGACAGTTTGGAAAGTGTTTCAGGGTTGGATTGAGTGGTTTTAGCCATAAATTAATGTACCAAAGACCTTCATGAAAGCTTGCAAAATTCAACGCATTCAAGGCCCCTATTACACCACACTGGGAGTGTCACACTTTGACAGACCTGCATTTTTGTATTGTCACTTGCGTCTTATCAACATTTTACTGTGTCTTTTGCTGTTTTTGGGAAAAATATCTGCAGGTATAGTGACACCACATACACACCACCAATATTTAGCAATTTTCTTCATGAAGATTGATGCTGATCTGTAAAGAGACCAAAGGCATAATTTTTTAAAATTAAAACTGAGGTGAGTCTCTCTCTCAAAAAAAAAACATTTCACCTTAAATATCAAAAGAAAACTAATTATATATTAATTATGTGTGTGTGTGTGTGTGTGTATGTATATATATATATATATATATATATATATATATATATATATATATATATATATATATATATATATTATATACACACACATATATAATAAATCTCTTGTTTGCACCATTAAAAGCCAGTTCACACATTTTTGGTTTCATAATGAATAATATAATAATTTTTATTTGATAGAACTACAGTATCCATATATATGTTTTTTTCTTGGCATTACGTTAAATTTATGCATTTGGTTGGCACTCTTAGCCAAAGTGTCTGTTTTATTGAAGATATGCATTTTCTCAGTTTATCCATTACCTGGGAATTGAACCATGATTTTGACGTTGTTAGCACCAAGGTCATGCTCTATTTGCCCCCCTTTTCTTTTCTTTTCTTTTCTTTTCTTTTCTTTTCTTTGTAATTTTTGTTAATCTTAATGGTGATTCTCATTAAATTATTACTGCATTTTTTTGTTACTACAATAAACACAATAAACATAAGGCAATACAACAAATACTAGCATGGTGTACAAATACAGTATTAATACAGTATCATAAATTGTTAATGAGAATTTAAGAAGAAATGTGCTTACTTGGGCATTCATTTTATTTTAGTGGTTTGCCTTTATTTACAAGACGGTAAACAATAAAGTAGGGGTGAGAGGATGGGGAATGTACCCATAACAGCCCAATATTGAACCCGGGTACTATGAGCTCACTGTCATGTCATGACCTGTAAGCATTTTCACTGAAAGAACATGCAACTGCACTGATAGACTTAATTTTCTTTAAGCAAAATATTATTTTTTACCTTTTTTGATTTTTCAGTGAAATATTACCCATTCTTGACAGTTTGTGAGGCCTAAAACTGTTGGTTGTATTTTATTTTATTTTTTTTTTATTGTCAGAATTGTAGCTTTTTTTCTTCTTCTTTTCTTCTTCTTTTGATCATGTGCTGAGGATATTTCTTCCTCTTTGATGTCAACAACACCTTATGCTTTGCTATCAAAATAAAAAGCCAAAAGCCATATAAAAAGTATTGGTATTTAATTACTTATTATTAGTATTTAATTATTTAGTATTTAATTGTTTATTTCCAAATATGAGTGAACAAGAAACCGATTGAAAAATATGCAGGTCTGAGGTTAACCCTACCCTATGATTCAGCCAAGTATTGGTATGGATGCACTTTCTCATTTGTTCTTATTGTTATGTTCTACCTTTTAGTGTATTAGTAAAGTCATCAAAATTGCTAAATAATACGGTTACAGTAAAGGTTAAAATGTTAAGGTAGTGCTAGTCATTTGATATGTCATTTGAAAGGAATGCAGTGGGGCAAGCAAAATGTCATCAGTCAAGCAAATGTTAATAAAAGAAGGAAAAAAAACAAACAAAAAAAAAACATGACAGAGTGTTATAGTTGTTTTTATAAAGGGTTGGGCTTACATTTTAGAAAAGAGGATTTTCATGTCAATAGATGTTTAAGCATTGACGCCCTTGGAGGGCTAGGAGTTGCAAAGGATCCAATTTTCAGTTCATACATCTGAAAATAAAAATGTAAGTAAGTAAATAAAATTGTGGAATACCAACAGAAATAGCAATGAGTATGAGTTTAAAACTAAATGTGTGAGTTTATGGCCATATATTTGTCCAATCTATGCTGAAAAAAAGAAACAACTGTGTCATTATTTGCAGAACACAATGGCTAGCTTTACTGACTGCCGAAATTACTGTGGGCTAACATTGATTTTGACACTTTTTCCAAGTCATCTCAATAGCAAAAAGTGTCCCAATCACCCTGATTTTTTTTACATTATATATATATATATATATATATATATATATATATTTTTTTTTTTTTTTTTTTTTTTATTGTGTGTGTGTGTGTGTTTTCTTTTTGTTAGTACATAACATTACATTAAACATTAAGGAGAGAGTAGGCCTACTCCCGTTATTTAGTTCTATGTCTGTTTAGTTTCATTGTGTTTTGATTCTGTTTTCCCTGTTCAGGGGTTCGTTTCCTGTACAATGATGTAACTCACTGCTTACCATAGTATGATGCACCGTTGAAGAAATGAACTATTCACGACTGTTTCCTGAAACTGTATTGTCGCAAATTTGTCATTTAACCATGTTGGTTAATGATGTCACACAGGTGGTGGAGTAATAACTTATTTTAATGAATCCGTTTGAGATCGATTTAAAAGGGTGTTTCATTGCAATTTCACTTTTTTAACTTTAGTTAGTGTGTAATGTTTCTGCTTGAGCACAAACAGTATTTACAAAGTTACAGCACTGAAAGTTCAATGCAAATGGAGATATTGTCTTTTAAAGTTATGGCAGTTTATTGCCTACAAAAACGACCGGTTTGGACTACAACAAGCTTCTTCCCGGATTGGTGACATCATAAACCCTGCAAAACACTGCCCCCGGGAACATGCAACAAAGTGGGCGAGGCCATGTCATGTGGCATTATGGAAATGGAAGAGTTGTCCACGTCAGACGCGAGCAGCTTGATGATCAAAAGTTAATAGAACCCATTATAATCAGTGATATTGTCTACACTGGATGCGGTGTGGAAGACAGCTTCCAGAATCTACACTTTGCACAAAGGCTATTACTGAAAGATGAAGCAGTTCCCACTTTAAAAGCAGAAGCTGCTGTTTATGGACCCCTAGCTGTAAGTACGTTTTATTGTTTGTACATATCTTTTAAATGTATTATATTGCTATTTTTGGTTGCATCAAGGACGTAAACAAAGACCAATGTGCTGCTTCACTACCATAGTACGATGCATCAGTTCTCAAATTGTTAATGTTAACAACATCAGCACTGCGTGACTATGAATTTAGTGTGTATTAGCGTTACCTGTAACGTTAGATTTAAATTTCTGTAGCCACTCCACAGTCCAAAGTCTTTTGCTTTTTGTCTACGGCTGAATCTCCAGTTGCCACTGATGATTGTCATTCGGACCTTTCTGGATTACAATCCGCCATCAAAATGATACGTTTAATTATTTCTGTGAGAAAAGGCTATAAATGTGCCGCTACGGGCCTCACGATAACTGACGGGACTCCTTCCTTTGTTTACGGACGTGACGTAATGACGCACAGAGGAACTGCTGCATGCTTGAATTTCCCGCGGAAATCTGCCATGTCGCTCTTATTATAAAACATTAAGCTTAGCTTACTGTTGTGAATCGAGACAAGATAATTAGATACTTTCGAACACTGGCTGGTATCTACTTGTTCATGATATGGCACAACTTTACCCACTCACAAGGTGTATGGAAACAAACAGAACAAAAATAAATCTTGCAACGTTGTGGTTAAGGAAACATTTAATGATTGTCTTACTGCAAACCCCTTGTCTTTGGGTCCTGAACACAAGATCACAAGCAGGTAAGACACAGAAGCACAACACATGAAAGGGAACACAGAAACATAAAGCATCCGCATGACACGAATAGTGATCAACTGACAACAAAAGGTAGACACAGCTGGGAATAAATAAGGTAAGGGGAATGAGCGACAGGTGTGGGAGATCACACAGCGCTACCAGGCAACACTGATTGCACAAATCACGAGCTGCAGGAATGTCAGGACAATAACAAAACAGAGAGGAACCGGTGACACACCCTGTCCCTGACCCATGACACCAAAACTTAACATCCTTAAACAAGATATTAACATGTTGGCATTTATTTTCTTTTGTTTTTAAGAGAATCTAACAAACTTTTGTGAGGTTTATGCTTAAAACAATAATAAACAAAAACAATAATAATAATCTTTTAAAAAATGCAATCAGGGTAAGAAATATAAAAGTTATATTTAATATAATATTTAATAAAGGTATATTTTCTGAAATGTTATTTTGCACAATCTTACCCAAGTCTTCTTTAATGTCAAATAATTTTTATCTTGTCATAAGAATGCTTTGATATTTGTACCGAAAAGCAACTGATTAAAAATGCATCTCTCTCTCTCTCTCTCTCTCTCTCTCTCTCTCTCTCTCTCTCTCTCTCTCTCTCCTATAGATTCATATGTAATGTCTCTTTCTCTCTCTATAATGTCTACATGTGTACACTGCATACTGATACTTACACTGCCCCAGGGTGTACTTACCTGTGCTTCTGCACTAGACAGGTATGAGTGTGCTCTCAGTCCAAAGCAGAAGCAGGTCTGAGCATACAAGCTCATGAGATTCCAGCGTTACTTCACTCTGCCTAAAATTGGCTACAACAATGTTCAGCTCGTTGGTGCTTCTGGTAAGTACAGTTTGTGTTTCTGTCACAGTTATTCAATAGGTTAATTAAAGATTCAGTAAGATCTTTAAATCAAAATGTTTCGTTCCATGCTTGCTTGGAATAGTTTATGTTTTACATTGTTTTGCAAGGGAAAGAAATACTAAATATGAGCGTCTGTTACAATAAGGAGCTATTTCTACCTCAAATGAACCTCAAATGACTTCTGTTGGTCTAACCTAATGCCAAATGCATAAAGTAAAATGTAACTAAATTGAATTAAAACCATTGATTCATGTCACATGAATACTTTTCTGTCTGTGTTTTTCCTTCAGTATTTGTTTTGACATTCTGATTGTTGGGAACTTTTTAGTTTTTTCATCTTAATGAATAATCTGTGCAGGTGATTAGAATGATTATTATTAGACATTTTATGGAAGACTGTGCTTTAATATGTGTATTCCTGTAACATGAGACACTATCCAGGGGAATTTTCTGTCTTGGTCAGTTGAGAAATACAGCAACAAAGGAGAGTCAAGTATAGCCTTTCCCAAACCTGTTTCACAACTTTGAATATTTTCAGGTAAACATGCAGTACAAGCTCAAAGTGCTTTAAAACGTACAGAAAAAAAAAAAAAAAAAAAAAGTGTCCTTTGACCCTGCCATAATGACAGAAATGGCAAAAAATTATCTGAATGTTAATAACTGAATGGCATTTTGAATGGTAATCTCTTACCTTTTGGTTAAGCAGATGGATTGTTTTGCGGCTATAACCCACTTAGCCCCATCTTAGAAATAAACAGTCATGTCACGTTTCACTGCATATTTCATTTTTATTTCCCAAAGCAAATAAAATACTGATTGTGTCTGTGATTTGATCATATGAACTGCTCTTGATCAATCTTTCTTTTTTTTTTTGCTTCTAGTCTTTAAATCCATACATTAAATAACACCTACTGTTTCTCTTGAAAGGGAATTATCTGTCTGTGCAGCACAGAGCCTCTCAAACGCCATAAAAGATCATGGATTATAGACTCATTTGACATTGTGGAGGAACACCCGGGGCCTTTCCCTTATGAATTGGGGCAGGTATGTGTCAATGCTTGCAAATAATTTATTGCTGGTATTAAATCATAAACTAATACAAAACATTTTGATTTGGGATGGTATAGCCTTTTGGTTATTGCATGGCCCAGATTCACAAAACATTCCTAAGAATAAAATTCTTCTTAACTGCTATTTTTATTATACTTATTTTCATATACTGAAGAATTTTCTCCTGTAAGAAAGTTATTTTTCAAGATTAATCTGAAGACAAAACTTCAAGAATTCATAGAGAGGAAAGGAGACTGCTTGGCTCTGATTCTAACTATCAGCAGTCCTGGGGTGTCGGTCAGGACACAAATAATGAGGAGACTGGAGCTTCTTTGAATATTAAGGCTTCGTATTGAATATTAGTCTAAAAATAACAAAACATAACATTGGTATAAGTAAAAATGGGTACATAATCACAAATAAATCAGACATTTCTATTCAAGAATGCTAACATTTAAATAACAGCTGAAGTTTAATATGCAGAGGATTTGCAATTTGAGACAATATAACTCTTGGTCTGGTCCCATGAAGTGACTTCGGTATTAATATATATTAACAAATCCAGGTGCATTGACAAACAATGCAGTTCCCTTTCGTGGGAACTGTCGACGCTGCGTGGCAACGCATTGGGAACCTTCTGCGTGATGTCGTCACTGAAGCACTCATGTATCTAACCAATCGCGTAGCGAGACATCAGAGACAGGTGACGTCACGGACCAGGAAACTATAAAGCATACCCGGATGCAGAGAACGCTAGCTTCTGTGTCTTCAGCAAGCACTCTATGTTATCGTGTGTCTTATTTGGTGTTGTTTGTCTTATTTCATATAAACAAGTCACGATATCTTTGTCTGAGGACAAGAGTATCTCACACCAATCCATATATATATATTTATAAAAAAGACACGTATTATGGCGAGAAACAGCAGTTGAATGGGAGTTGAGTAAGCCCGGGCAGCTCTTGAGAGAGCCGTCTGTGTGCACTATAAAAGAAACTCACTCTCAGAATACTGTGTTCCAGTGTTCCCCGCGGATCGCGGAAAAGAAGCCATTCGTGGGGTTCACAAATGGATCTGACAGAGGGGTTAGAGACGGGCGTTGCCCTTTCTCTGCCCTTACCTGCCAGGTTCAGTGCCGTCTCCCAGGTGGAAGCACGCTCTGCGGTTTCTTCCCTGGGTTGAGGCACCCATATTTCACATGCCAGCTCTGAGGAGGTGGATATTGTGATATCGATCTGAGGACTCGCCACCTCACACACATCGTGTTAGGGAGTGGAGCATGCACGTCAGTTCAAAAACAAAGCAGCTGACGGTTCATTCATAAAAATGTCCCGGAGTGTAAAGAAAGAAATGCACTAGCGGGAGTTTTTATCTCCACTCCTGTTGGCTTTATTCTCGAGGGAATATAAGTCTAACACGAGGCTTAGATCTCGCGTTTGCCGAGGCAGCGCGTAGATTAAGCCTGCAATAAGGAATATATAGCTCGAATCTCGCACTTGCCGAGGCAGCGCGTAGATTAAGTGTGCAAAAAAAAAAAAAAAAAAAAAAATATATATATATATATATATATATATATATATATATATATATATATATATATATATATATATATATATATATATATATATATATATGGCTCGCTCGGATCTTGCGTTTGCCGAGGCTGCGCATAGATTGCGTGCACGTAGTATATATTGTGTATATAATGTGTTTATATATATTTGGAGGGAACTGAGCAGACGGGAGTTTCCCTTTCTCTCTTTCCCTATAATACTTGCAAACTATTACGAGCTATAATTCTCTTTGTATTCTAATATATTCAGCCTGTCATTTTTGACTGTTTTGGGCTGCATTTAATTTAAGGATTAAATGAAATATTGAATACATTAAATTCTGAGGAATTTAAAGGTGAAGTCTTTGTGAAGTAAGACAGATCTGCGGACTGTTATTATCACCAAGAAGGCTTCAAAGAGGTCCTGACATCTGTGGGCCAGGATCCATGAGGGCAGCCCCTCCGGAGGGGGTCCTGTGTTAGAATATCTGACACCCGTCCCCCTTGGTGCCCTCAGGGGGCCGTTATGCTAACCCTGCCACCCGGTGTGCGTCAGGGCGCAGCGGTCTCCACCGACCCTCCGAGGAGAGCCGGTCATGACTTGATTCGTCTGTTTTCTGCTGGTGCGCCGCTCCAGAACGTCGAATCAAGTGCTCAAAAACACCAGAGGCCAGTCTCGAGAGAGACTGGTTCCCTTAATAGATTTTATGGCAGAATGGAAACTTCTACCGAATATATCAAAATGGGTGCTGCTCATCATAGAAAAGGGTTACAGGGTCTCGCCCGCCCAGATTCAATGAGGTCTTTCCCATAGTGGTGACCCCCGAGCAGTCTCTGGTTATGGAACAAGAGGTTATGACACTCTTGCGAAAAGGAGCTATAGAAAGGGTTCCTCCTCCCAGCAAGCTGTCAGGCTTCTACAGCCGCTACTTCATTGTTCCAAAGAAGGATGTGTCCTATCGTAGATTTACATGTGTTAAATCGCTCAAAATGAAAGCTCAAATTCAAGATGCTTACACTTAAACAGATTATCCCACAGATCAGGTCAGAGGACTGGTTTGTGGCGATAGACCTGAGAGAGGCGTACTTTCAGGTGTCCATCCATCCTTCTCACAGGAAGTTCCTCAGGTTTGCTTTCGGGGGCAAAGCTTACCAATACAGGGTTCTTCCTTTTGGCCTGTTATTATCACCCCGCACATTCACGAAGTGCGTGGATGCAGTGCTGGCTCCACTGAGACTCCAGGGCATCCGCGTACTGAATTACATAGAAAGTGATTCTAGCTCAATCAGAGCAACTAGCAGTTCAGCATCGAGATGCTGTTCTGTCCCATATGAAGAGGCTTGGGCTGAGGCTCAATGCCAAGAAGAGTGTGCTAGTTCCAGCTCAATCCACCAACTATCTGGGTGTAGTGTGGGACTCCACCACGATGCGGGCACATTTGTCTCCCGCTCGGGTGAGTGCCATTCTTATGGCTATGAAAGGGGTGAAGTTAGGCCAGTCACTCACTGTAAAACAGTTCCAGAGACTGTTGGGTCTGATGCCAGCTGCGTCCAACGTGATACCTTTTGGCCTTCTGCACATGAGACCCTTACAGTGGTGGCTCAGAACCAGGGGATTCTCCCCGAGGGGAAATCCTTTTCGCATGATCAAAGTCTCACGACGATGCCTTCGTGCTCTGGTCATGTGGAAAGATCCCTGGTTCCTGTCCCAGGGACCCGTGCTGGGGACTTCTGGTCGTCGCGTAATGCTTACGACAGATGCTTCCCTCACTGGCTGGGGGGCGATCATGAGTGGCCGTCCAGCTCAGGGCTCATGGGAGGTCCATCAGCTCTCCTGGCACATAAATCGGCTGGAGATGATGGCGGTGTTTCTGGCATTAAAACACTTTCTCCCAGACCTGAGAGGCCATCATGTGTTGGTCCGCACGGACAACACTGCTGTGGTCGCCTATATAAATCATCAGGGGGGTCTGCGGTCTCGCCAACTTTACTACTTGGCCTTTACTACTTCCCTGAGGGGAAATCCTTTTCGCATGATCAAAGTCACGCGGCGATGCCTTCGTGCTCTGGTCATGTGGAAAAAGCCTTGGTTCCTGTCCCAGGGACCCGTGCTGGGAACTCCTCGTCGTCGCGTAATGCTTACGACAGATGCTTCCCTCACGGTCTGGGGGGGCCATTGTACTCCAGGCCTTCTATCCTCCTCCCTTTGAGTCTTCGGATCAGGAAAAACTGAATCTGCTCTGCAGACCAATTGTTTGTCTGTTATGGGTCCCCTAAGAAAAGGGGGCCCAGCATCTAAGCAGAAGATGAGCAAGTGGGTGGTTGAGGCCATCTCACTTGCATATGAATCGGCCGGACAGCCCTCTCCATTGGCTGTTCGCGCCCATTTCACTAGGGGTATGGCGGCATCAGAGGTGCTGATGTCTGGAATATCCACTAATGGTATCTGTGATGCAGCTGGATGGTCATGCCAGCACACATTTATCAGGGTTTATACCCTTGATGTTGGCTCCTCTCTGGGGTCTTCTATTTTGTCACTAACATTGGCAAGTATTTGAAGCTACGGCACAGTTGGGATTGCGTTCCCAATGCGTTGCCACGCAGCGTCGACAGTTCCCACGAAAGGGAACGTCTCAGGTTACAGATGTAACCCTGGTTCCCTGAGTAGGGAACGAGACGCTGCATCTCTTGCCGTACCCCCTGCATACTTGCGAGTGCTTGCTTCAGACTTATCCCAGAAGCTAGCGTTCTCTGCATCCGGGTATGCTTTATAGTTTCCTGGTCCGTGACGTCACCCGTCTCTGACGTCTCGCTACGCGATTGGTTAGATACATGAGTGCTTCAGTGACGACATCACGCAGAAGGTTCCCAATGCGTTGCCACGCAGCGTCTCGTTCCCTACTCAGGGAACCAGGGTTACATCTGTAACCTGAGACGTTTTCCCAAATAACATAATCAAAAAGGCAGTAATACTGGTTAATCATTCCACAGTATCAAAACATGATCGATTACAGACCAGTATGTAAATTGTAACATCCAACTCTGTATTTAGCAGAAATTACATAGTATATCTTGTTTATCTATCGAACGGTCACACGTGAATCATTAGGCAGTCCCTCCAGAAAAACGTGGATTTTTTTTTGTGATTGTTGCGGGCTAAAATGCTTGATTTTGCGGCACGTTTTCTTAAAAAATGCGATGGAATATGCGGGATATTTTTGCAATTTTATGCGTTGAAATTGTGGGAACTTGCAAAAACTGCAGTTTGATGAAAAACAGAAAAAAATAAAAGGTGATTCCCCCAACACCCTGTTCTCACTAGGCTACTACTTTAATGTAAAGAGTAATTTCCTATTACTTCCTATGATAAGCAAGCATACTAAATCACAGAATATTTAAGTTCTCGTTCTGTTTTATTTCAGACCTTAATTAACACATGGATCAAACTTACAAAACATTGAGTCAAACAAGTTCTGTAGCTTTACAAAAGGAATATGAGTTTGTAGAAAGGCGCTATATAAAATAAAGTATTATTATTAATATCCAACAACTTCTATAAAAATGAATAAATAGAATATTTAAAAAAATGTGTGCTTCTTCCTGCCTGCTTCCGCTGCTGCTTTAACCATCCTTGGCGATGGCAAAGTGAAAGTGGTTTTCCAGTGTCAACACGCAGTTGCACGGATTGCAAAATATTTTGCCCCCACTGTCATGTAACACACCGGGAAACTGCTTTGCGCGGTCTTTTGTGCTTATTTTTATTGGCAAATGAGAATGATTTATGTACTTCATTATGGTTTCATGGTTTGCAGATGTTTATCGTCGCGTAATTACGTCACTTCACAAGTGTTACGGCCCCAGTCTAGGTCAGGACCGCAACATAAATGGCACAACACAAAATGGCTGTTAAAGTGCTAATTTTTATTTTTTTCTTAATTTTTATTAGGCTCTTTGCTCAGTCTTTTTGTGTGACAGCAGTTAGAAATATAAAATATAGCTGCGAGCAGCGATGGCGGGCCCAAGCCCGGTGGCACCGCCACCCCGGTGGCTTCAGTGCAACTGTGCACGGCGGGCAATAGGCATTTAAAACGGTAAAACATCAAAGGACTATGTCAAATTCACTCCACATTTACTGCACTACAAGGTGCCGCTATAGAGCCCCTCCTCCCAGCTCATTTTCAAAGGTTTACATGTGCCAAGTTTTAACATTATTCTGATGAATTTTGAAGAAAATCAGGTAAAAATAAGAGGGTGATCTCAATGTATGCTGAAAGTGACACATTTTCTGCTTCTAGCTGGTGGCGCTATGACTTTGAATCACAATAGTCACATCCATGTGATCAGCCTTGTACAACGAAGACTAAGCCAAAGTTTCATCAAAATCAATTAATGTATGCAGAAGTTATAACACTTTGTTTCCCTTTTCTTGCCATAAATTTGTTGCCTCGCCACGGCCAAACCGTTTGAGATATCCAAAATCCGTTTGCAATTAAACAACTTCAATTTGTTAGCAACAAGTTAAAAAAAGCTTGGTGTAAATTGGATAAACCCTGTAGGAGTAGTAGTATAAAATTCATAGCCTGTTTTTTCAAAAAATTAACATTCAAACAAAAATAGCCAACTTCCTGTTGGTCGGAGCTAATGAATGTAAATTAAAAAATTGTCCAGCTTGATGAGAACAATATGTGTACCGAGTTTGGTGACTGTAGGAAAAACTAACCCCCCCACTTTTGACAAAAGGTGGCGCTACTGAGCCCCTTCACCACGCCCATTTCTATGGCTTTGTCCATGTCTACTGGTTGACAATATTGATGTGTGTGTCGAGTTTCATGCAATTTGAAGCATGTTAAGAGCCTCAAAAAAACTCAAGAATATTATTACAGTTTGACCTGTTGCCATGGCAACAATATTTCAAATATCAAAAATCCTGTCATAGGTCTACATCTGCTGTGTATTGACATTACACTGATGAAGTTTGAAGCAAATCAGGTAAAAATAAGAGGGTGATCTCAAAGCATTTCAAAAAGTGATACACTTCCTGCTGCCAGTTGGTGGTGCTATAACTTTGACTCACAATAGTCACATCCATGTGATCAGACTACTACAACTAACACACTCGTGAAGTTTCATAAAGATCAATATATGTATGCAGACGTTATAACACATTTCCTGTTTCCTTTTTCTCGCCATAAATATGTTGCCTCGCCACGGCCAAACCGTTTGAGGTATCCAAAATCCGTTTGCAATTAAACAACTTCAACTTGTTCAACTTCTGCTTTGACACAATCTGCATTGTAAAAAGCGCTATATAAATAAGGGTGACTTATGACCTTGGCTCGGGTGGTGTGGGGCAAAAGAAGTCCGAGAGGGTCATATTGAGTGGCTAGGACCTTGTAGATGTTCCTGAGGGTGGGAGACTCATACACAACAGGTCTGTGCTTGTAGGCTAGGGTATCAGTCTGCCAGTTCCAGCTTAGGCCTAAGGTTGACTCTATTATATCTGACTTGTCTTGAGCTAACCAAAGTTCCAAACTCTCAGCTTGAGCTTCTGTTGGTAAGTGACTCAGAATGCCGGGAACATTGCTGGTCCATTGTCGTATCTCAATTCCAGCCTTGGAAAGCATCTCTCTCAGTCCATCGACCAAGTACCTGGCTGCCTCAGGGGTGTCCAGACTCTGAAGGCAGTTGTCCACATAAAAACATTTCTCCACTGAGAACCTGATGGACTCATGCTGTGCTTGGTCACATATATGATACAGCATGGACTACATGTAGTACCAAATGGTACTACCTGCCATTTAAAGAGTTTAGGGGTTTCATCCACATTCAGATCACACCAGAGGAACCGCAGTAAGGGACAATAAGAGTCTGTTGTCTCCTGAATTACTTCCTGGACAGCTCCTGTCTGCATGAGCTTCTCCATCTCTGCTCTATAGGCCTCTGCTTTCACTGGATCCTTCAACAAACGTTTCGCAATGGGTTAGGCACAGGTTAGGCATGACTGACTCCTTAGGGGTGTGCAACTGAGGCATAACCTTCTGCTGTAGTAAGGGCGTTGCCAGTCGAAGAATGCCTTTCACTTCCATGTGGATGGTTTTGGTTTCAAATAACCTTAAAGCCTCCTGATCTTGTTTAGAATGAGTCACCTCTTTCTCATCCCTGTGTGGAACAGTTTCTATCTGCCATAGTCTTTGGACATTCTTGTAGAGCTCATCTTGAGGGGGAAGGACGGATGTCAGCAGGCATTGTTGGGAGGATGCAGGCCGCCCCATGAATGATGCAAGGTCCATCCCAGCCGTGTGTTGACAGCAGCACGTCCACCTTGATAACCTAATCTGATAGGCTCGATTGGTGTAATGAGATGTGGTTGATCTGACCCAATCAGAAGAAGAGGCTGAGCATCTTTCACAGACAGGATGGGAAGACCATGTAAGTGTCTATACTTCTTCTGCAGTTGATCCAGAGGATAAGACTGTTGTGACAGATTGAGACGATCTGCAGTGAAGGCAGGTTCAATCTTGTAAAGGGTTTGAGGCTTGTGGGTTGGGGATACTTGAAAGGAGATAGATGACCCATGAAGAACTTCAATGTCTTGTCGCACATTGGGCAAAGGGAGATTTTCAGGTGTACCCTGTATGCCCAGGGCTTTGGCAGCAGTTGGGAGCAGAATGGTTCTCTGAGTCATCATCCAGAAGCGCAAATGTTTCTAAAGTACAGTCTTCATAATGGACAGGTACAGGTACTACCTTGAGCATGACACGGTTCCCAACAACAGGTTTGTCCAGGTAAAATCTGTCTGGAGAGGAACTGGTAAGGCAAATCGTCTCAGCACTGACTGTATCCTCTCGGAAGGATCTGACATTTACTTTGCGCAGAGTGCGAAGATATTTACCTTGACATAGGTTGCAGAGCTTTTTCAGGTCACACTAAGCAGCATGATGAGTCCTAGCACAGCGCCAACAGCGATTATTATCTCGAATCCAGTCTTTGGCCTGGTCAGTGGTAAGTTTACCAAATGCTTTGCATTGACTCAAATAACGCTCTGTACCATCACAGAAGAAACAGAACCGTTTCACCTCAACTGGTTTGGTCTGTTGAGTAGTACCCTTCTGAGGGAACAGGGAAGTTACATTGTGAGTCTCTCCAACCCCATGAAGAATGGCTACAGTTGGTACCATCTCGGTACAGTTGGCTACCAAGATGGTTTATTCATTTAGACTCCGTCTGTTTTACTCTCTCTCTTTCTCTGTAGTGAATGCGTCCTGGCTATGTGAGTTTGTAAGCGCTGCCAGAGTGACTGCATAAAAGGCTCCTGGAGAAGTCTTTTATTGAGGGACACTTATTTTGATAGTTTGTAGAGCATATTTCCTGATGCATCCAGTAGGAGGCATTATTGTTAAAGTTTGCTGCCTGCTGCTTCATTTTATTATTATTGAGAGAGCGGCAGCTGCGCACTTAGTTTTTCCTGCCTGATATTTGGATGTTTGTTGGCGTTTGTTGTTTCAAAGTGTTAGTTCATGACCATAAAGTAAGTTTTCTTCGATTTCTAATATGTTTTTAAATGTGTCTGAAGTGTATTATTTAACTTTGTATGTTTGCACGGGCATGCACAGACATGTAACAATTCACGTGTGATCATTCGATAGATAAACAAGATATGCTATGTAATTTCTGCTAAGTACAGATTTGGATGTTACAGTTAACACAGTAATCGGTTTGTAATGGGTCATGTTTTGATATTTTTTCCATTGTTTGTTAATGCACCTGGATTTAATAATAGAAAGTTAAGAAACAAAGTTTAAGTAAGATTTTTATTTTGTACTGTTAGATATTTATTATATTTGAGTACACTAATTTATATATTTAACTTAAAATTATCAGGTTATCTCAATGTAAATATTTTGCTTGCTGTAACAAACTAATTCAGAAAATGCCAACTTGCTAATTTGCTAACATGTTGATATTAGCATGGTACAGCACTTACTGAATGAGTACAGCAACTTAAAACATCTAACATAACCTGCTCTCAAACCAAGCAGTATGCGCCACTTGTCACCGTGATGGTAACTCTCCAAAAACCCACATTAACAAACTCTAATTAGCATAACATTTACTCTCCCTTTTGAGTGCTGTGGGCAGAGCATGCTGGGAAATAAAAAAAAAACAGTTTCAGTTAAACTTACGTTAGTCTAAATTAAAAGAAATTACAACTTCTTACAACTCAAAACAATGAAACAGTTTAGTTTACTTAAAATATGTCAGTCGTGTGAACTCGAGTCGTGTGAAGAAAAAGTTATAAATACTCATAACAGTTTATTTAACTGAACAAATCTGTTTAATTTAAGTTTGTTAGTTTTAAGTATTTTGAGCGTTAAGGTTTACAATAGTGACCTTGAATATTAATATCTAGGCTAATGTTTTTTATTAATGATTATCAATGTTATGGATAATAACATGACGTAGTATTAAAACAACTTGAATTTATTTAAATTTTATTCAATTTAACTTTGCTACTTCAATTAAAATTCTACAAAATTCAGGAATAAAAAAGGAAACAAATATTCATGATATTACATTATTAATGAAAATGCAGTGCAATAGTTGCAATGAAAAATGTAACATTCTTGCATTAAAGGGATGTTAATTAACAAATTCATTGTTAAATGACATGAGTAGTTATCCTTGGGTCACAAAAAGTGCTATAATGTTATAAAACTTGCCTTCCTGAGAAAATGTCTTTACCCAAATTCTAGATTAAACTGGACCGTAGCTATTTAGTGGAGTTCATGCTAAAAGGCAAAGGTGTGGATGAAGACCCAAAGGGTGTCCTGTCTATTGATTCGAGCACAGGAGTCATTAAAGTCCACTGTAAGGTCGACTTTGAGCAATACAGTGTTCTGATGGTAAGAGAAATCATATTTTTTTTTATCAGATGGTAGGATATAAAGGGTATAGGTCTAAAACAAATTTCATCATCCTTTCAAAGCTGACCTTTCAAGCAAGAAATAAGTCCAACTTGGCCATAGACACACAACTAGGCATGGAGGTCAACATACTGGACATCAATGACAACCCACCAATATTCCAGAGAAAAGTTTATGATGTCACTATAAATGAAGCAGCAAAACAAGGTCAGTATCATTGCTTAACTATAGCATTTTCATCAACTGCAATCATGGGCATTTCAGGTTTGATTTACTGCACATTTTATTTAAATCCTATATTGCTGTTTTTTTTTTCAAACTAAGGACATGTTTGGTCTTGTTGACTTTTAAAAGTTAAACTCCCTTAAAACAGTTTTTTTTTTATTTTTTTTTTTTAGAATGACCAGTTTAATGGGTCTACCAACATCATGCCATTCTGCCATGTTTGTAATATTTCTGAACCATTTTTATTTCTGCCACATCCTACATTATCATTTATTTTGTGATGACAATTATAGTGGTGGAAATGCGTTTTTAAACATTTGAGTCCTTTGTAGGCTACTTTTGCTTGAATTTTGTATATTTATGTATATGTTATGCTATATCATCAGAATTGTAAAAAAAAAAAAAAAAAAGGCATTTGAAATATTTAAAAAATGTATTTTCAAGCTCTAATAAATATTAATCAGCAAGGTACAAATACTATGGCAAATATGTCATCTGTTTACATGTTTATTATTTACTCACATTCATGTTATAAATTAACCCTTACAACTCTTTCTTCTGTGGAACACAGAATTTTAAACAAAATACTGGTTGCTCTTTTCTATTACAATGAATGGGTATTCAAGCTTTAAAAAAAAGCTCAATGAAAGTACAATGAAGGTGCCCTATATGACTTGTATAATATCTTTTAAGTTTTTTTTTTTCATGCCACACAAGCTTTTTGTGACAGTTTGAGTTGTTGTTCATTGAAAATGTTGAGATCCGCACTAAGAGAAGTAATTGGGTCTGATTTGTGAACAAATGTTTCTTGCAAGTCACATATTTTTAATAAATAACTTAAGCCACATTTCAGAATAAGTTATTCTACATTTCATCAGTTTGTACATTCCGTAATAATCAAATCCATGTGTTGCTGAAACCATGCTCTACTGTTTGAACTACATGAACACTAGATGTCCTTTTGCATCATTTTGAAGCATAATCAGTCCATATTAATTGTAATTGTATGGATGAAACAAGTTGTTTCATCTTGGTCACAGATGAAACAAAGTCTTATGGATTTGGAACGCTAGGATAAGTAACATATTTTAATTTTCAGAAGATCGATAAACAAAGGAATTAACTAATTTTCTTTATATTATCTGTTTGCAGGTGGTTTTGTTGTTGGTGTATTAGCAGTTGATAAGGATGCAGCGGGAACTCTGAATTCCACCATTGATTACAAAATCATTTCCGTAACTCCAGCCACTAAAAATACAGATTTCTATATCCAAGACAGTGGTGCAATATCGTTTAAAGGATGCCTTGATTATGAGGTAAAAAGCACAAAGAAGTCATAATTTGCAAGGGATGATTACTCAATGCATATATTTTTACTTTATTCTTACTTGCACAGTGTATTCAGGCCATAACATACAATGGCCTATATACATGCCTGTAAAGCTAACATTGGAATATTGCTGTAACAAGACATGAGCCATCATGTTAGTGCCTGACAAACCAATAGGCATTACAGTCCAGTCACATTGTTAAAGTAACATGTGAAAACATGTATTTAAAATATCTTGACATTGCAGGTGATTTAAAGTTAGTGTGTGAACTTTCTGAGTATGTATATGAGATTAGGCTATAACCGGTTTTATTTTGCAGGTGGCTAATAAATACACTATAATAGTTGAAGCAAAGGATCGTGGAGAAGTTGTAAAGTTGTCAAGCACAGCAACCATAATTCTCAACATTCAGGATGGCAACAACCATCTACCAGTTATCACAGGGCAAACGGTTAGTGTTAATCTGTCCAATAAATAATTGTTACGAACTGCTCAGAGACTCAAAAGGTTGGAGATTAGCCTTTTACAAAACTGTATGATTTTCCTTCGCTGCGAGACCCAAAAAGATATATTTTTTATTTTTTTTATTTTGTCCGTACATCAAATGACTCATTGTAAAGGCCAAAAAAAAAATCTCTTTCTGCTTGTGTTTCACAGAAAAAAAATTAATGCAGGTTTGGAAAAAAATTTGTTCAATTATTTATTTAATTATTTATTTAATTATCATACACATTCAGGGTTCAGGGAATGTGGTGGAGGGGACAAAAGGTATCTCCCCTCTCAAAATACACACAACTGATACTGACACCCGTCTCACTCCTGCATGGAGGGTCAGATACTCCATACAAGGGGATAAAGGTGGTCACTTCTCCATTCACACTGATCCAGACACCAATGATGGAATCCTCACAGTGATTAAGGTATGTGTACTCACTATAAGCTATTCTGTAAATGTCATAGTGGTTACAATCTCATAATCACAAAGAAATAAACTACTAAGTCATTTAGAGGCCTTACATTTTTCATAGATTCCACAAAATCTCATGTCAACACACTTAATAAATGGCTACACATTTCTTAATTTTGTCATTTCATCTGAATATCAACATTTGTATGATCTATGACATTGTAAATGTATTTATATTAATAACATTATTCATTTTAGAAATTTAGGGTTAAGCTTTTTAGTATTGCTTTTGTGGTGTATTTATTTTGAAAATGTAAATATTTATAAATAGGTTCTATAAATGACTTTTATTGCAGTGTAATCTTGACAAGTCTATTTCTCAGCACACAACAAGCAAACACCTGCTATACTAATATGTACATTATTGTTTTTTTTTTTGTTTTTGTTTTTTTTTAATTTTCTGCATGCAGCCCCTAGACTTTGAAGAACAAGCAGAACAAAAACTCACCATCTTTGTAGAGAACGAAGAGTCTTATTTCTCTTGTGAGGTGAAGGCTAAACCTGCAGATGGCCTCTGGACCGTCATCACAAATCCATCAAAACCATCCTCTATTAATATTACCATAACAGTGGAAGATAAAAATGATCCTCCATACTTCCCAGATCCAAAAAGGAAAGTAATTATAGAGGAAAATGGTGTTATTGGAGCATTTGTGGACCGAGTGACAGCAGTCGATCCTGACACTGGACGTCCTCACAAACTAGAGTATGTTTTCCATGTGTTTGATCATCAGAATCATTCTCCATTTAAACTCTAAAGCCACAGTTAAAAAGGTGTGGAGTATCAAACCATATGGTATTTATTTAAAAGATATTTAAAAATGGTACAAAAAAAGTTAGGTTTGAAATGATAAAACAATAGACTGTATTAATGTAATGAACTAACTGTATGAACTATACCTTTTTCACTGACTTAACTGTCCAAAAGTAACCAAAAACCTTTTGATGCGACTCTGGGGATCCAGTTTGTTCAAATTGTTTCCTCCCATCAGGTATTCTATTGAACAAGATCCTGCAGGTTGGTTCAGAGTAGACAAAACAACCGGGGAAATCTTTGTAAAAGAGGCATTGGACAGAGAGTCGAGTCATGTGACCAACGGGACTTATACAGTCACTGTCCTTGTGACTGAGAAGGGTAATACTATATGGTTGTTTTGCATTTGGCAAAAACTACATCCATCCATTTTCCAAACCGCTTGTCCTATGTAGGGTTTTAGGGACACTGGAGCCTATCCTAGTGTCTCAGGCTGAATGCACAGACAATACCTTCATAGTTTACTAAAACTATTATCAGCTCTATATAAGTATTATTTCATGTTTCACTTTCAAATTACTGATTTTCCACCCAGATGACCATCCTCCAATGACAAGCACTGCAACAATTCAGATCCACATCGAAGACAAGAACGATAATGTCCCCTTGTTAAAGGAGAACATGGTTTCTGTCTGTCAATCTGATGAAGTGTCAAGTACAGAGATCACAGCCTATGACCCTGATGGGGATCCATACAGCGGACCATTCAGTTTTGAAGTAATAGGAGATCATAAGGATAAATGGAGCTTTGACCCCAGCCATGGTAAATAAAATCTTCCCATTGTCACTGTCAGCTTCCTAGATGATGATCGTAATCATAGTGTGCTCAACATTTGGTTAGTCTTTTACTAAGCTCTTGATGCAAAACCCATCATCATCATTTTTTTTTTTTTTACTTTGTCTTGTAGGTTACACAGTGCATCTGGTGAAGGATAAAAGTGTTCATGCCAGTCTGTACACACTGATTGTGAAAATCTCTGATAAACAGGGCAGGTTTGTCCTTCAGAATCTCTCTGTTGCTGCATGTGATTGTGCTGTTTCACCAAACTGTATGCTGCAGCGCAACACACAGCAAACAGTGGGAAGTGGTGCCATAGGAATTACCATCTTTGCAGTGTTGATGATTTTAGGTAAGCACTGGATTCTATCCTTTAAATTCCCTATAAAAGGATTATATAAACACAATTCTTATCCTGTGTTGCCCTCTTATTATTGGGGCACATTGGGGTACAACCAGGATTTGGTACTTTCTAGTAATTGTGGGAGTGCACTAAGATTTCAAATATTTGATGTTGTTTGTAAGAAAGTTAAAAGATCCTGAATCTGAAAGCCATTTTTTCCTATTAGCAAGCCTGTTGTTGTCCCTAACTTGCTCTTGTGGGACTATGAAGTCTCTGGTGGAGGTAGACAATGTCTTAGGAGATGCCCTTCTGCCTTCTAACATTGAGAAACCTGGCACTGATTGTGTGGTAATATGTGACATTAAGATTACTTATAAAAAAACTAAACAAAGCTTTCATAGTTTTGTTTTGTTTTTGTTGTTCTACAAAGATAACAAATGACTGTTAATCTAATATTTACATTCATAAAGGTCCCGAATATTTTACTGAAGAAAACATCTGTAAGTCAGTCAAAGGAAGCAACTCTTGTCAATAATGGGGTTCAACAGACATCTGACATTCAGCAGGTATGGTAAACATTTCAATTTGTTGCATAATAAGGACTTGGAAACATTAAGAAGTTCATATAGCCACTGTCCTTCATTACACTAAGAATTGTATTGTTTTCTTTCTTTTCTTTTTTTTTTTTCTTTTTTGGCCACAGGTGTATAGCAATGTTATAGCCACTCATAGTCTCCCAGTTCAAGTGGATGAATGTTGGTCTAAAGACAGATCACAGTATTCTAGTGAGGTAATACAGCAGAGTTTGTTTACGAAATTGTCACAATAATTTAAAAATGACTAATATATATTATTAATTATTCAAAATAATTAATGTAATGATCAATTTAAAGTAAAAGTGGAAGTTCAGAGTTTACTGTACTGTCTTCTGTACCTAAGAAACAGGCATGGATGTGGAAACAAATCCAGTTTCAGAGTGAGAACTGCTACCGGGTAAATCTTAATAATTTTAACATGTTTAAACTTGTTATCGTTCAGTACATTGTTTTTTTTTTTTTCTTGTGAAATTGTAAAATCAGTAATATATAGGGCTTTCCTTATACCCCTTAGGGGTCAACATTTAGCAGGAGGAGCTCACAAAGAAGACAGAGTGCCTATTTCATCAGCCGATCAACTCTACAAAGCTTGCTTTCTCAGGTAAGTTCCCAAGTAGTCGATTCAGCTTCAGTTT
Organism: Chanodichthys erythropterus; assembly: GCF_024489055.1. Classification (NCBI taxonomy): domain Eukaryota; kingdom Metazoa; phylum Chordata; class Actinopteri; order Cypriniformes; family Xenocyprididae; genus Chanodichthys; species Chanodichthys erythropterus. Next base: position 28,093,314 of record NC_090226.1, read on the forward strand.
TTCACAGACAAGCAACATTCATTCATTCATGCATTCATTCATTCATTTGATTGATTGTTTGTTTGTTTGTTTGTTCACTGAATATATTTCTTCCTCAACTTTCAGAGGCTGCATTCAATACAGTCCCAGGAAAATGAGTTGCTTGATTACAAGCCTCAAATTTACACCTTTGAGGACAACTCTGAGAACTTTGCAGACATTGACCCCATAGACATGCCCATTAATGAGTTTGACCCTGAGATGTTCTCTGACCTTGGACCAGCATTTAAGCATCTGGCTTCTATCTGTAACCCAGGGACAAGGTCAAAAACATAAGTGATAAGTTAATATAGCCTACAGGACATGTTCACAACACTAGACACATACAAACACATAGATAGGCTACAGGGTGCAGAGATCACAAAAAGAGTTCAAATCACGAATGCAACTGACTGATCAATTTTGAGAAAGACGCTTTAAAAATAACTAGGCCAATTTAAATACCCTGCACATTAAAAATGTGATACCAAGTACCATTCTAAACTCCAGTCAAGGTGGTCACAACGAAATAGTGTGCACGCTGATTATGATTATTAGAATAATCTGCGAGAAGAGCAAAAAAACATGGTCTTCAACATGCTCTTCAGCAAGAATCACCATTCAATATGATAACACCAAAGTCTGTCATTTTCTTCTTACGAAAAATCTCCATAAGAAAATATTTGACAATTTCAGATTTGCACTCGGGAATATTCTTTCGATCTTCATGGAATTTATCTTGAAGTTGGCATAAATAGAAGTTTTGATAGTCCTTCATTCCCTTTTGTGACGTATATCTGAGTGAAACATCTCGAACAAGAAAAAAAGTGTAGGACGGGACTTAATTGCATTGATTGGATCCTTGTTGTTTGCTATTGCTGCGATCTCATGTGAGTAACAGGTTGTCCCACCCTAGTAGGAAACACGCCATCAGAGAGGAAATGTAGCTGCAGTAGGGAGGGGGAGTTATTTTGATGAAATATTATGAGGGAACTTGAATATTTAAAATTTCCATTAAAAAAAGAATTGTCTGTAAAAACAAAAAAAGAATAGTATGTCTGTACCTGAAATAGGATTGTGTGATTGCATTGCTTATTTTACAATTTCTATGACAAATGGCAAATATTCTATATAAGCATTCAGTCACTTGCCTATAGTTTCAGGTTATAAAAGTATGTTGAGTGCATACTTTTACAACCTAAAATTCTCAATTTGCCACTTATGCAAATGGTCTCAAATCTTGGCATTAGAGATTCAAGAAAGTGAAATTCACACTTTGAGTTTGAAGCCAAAATAGTCTTTTTCAAGTACAAGAGATGTCACCTGCAAAGATGTCACCTGCCTATATTTCAAGTGCAAGTAAACTGCACCTGAAAAGAAAAGTTATTACTATCAATTTGAGAAAATGCAATGATCTTTATTTGTTCTTAGAGTGACTGTTTACGTATCAAAATATATAATGCAAGTAAAAACATTGTACTCAGGGTTACAAAGAATCATATCCTTAATCATTTACTGGCATGTTTTGTAAGATGAGTGTATCTTAAAGGTGCCATAGAATTTACCTTGGCATAGTTGAATAACAAGAGTTCAGTACATGGAAATGACATACAGTGAGTCTTTAACACCATTGTTTCCTCCTTCTTATGTAAATCTCATTTGTTTAAAAGACCTCCGAAGAACAGGCGAATCTCAACATAACACCAACTGTGATACAACAGTCAGGATCATTAATAAGTACGCCCCCAATATTTGCATATGTGAGCTCACGTTAAAGGCATTAGACAAGGGAAGGCAGTATTAACGTCTAGAGCCGAATCAGACTAGGTAAGCAAGCAAGGACAATAGCAAAAAATGGCAGATGGAGCAATAATAACTGACATGATTCATGATATCATGATATTTTTAGTGATATTTGTAAATTGTCTTTCTAAATGTTTCGTTAGCATGTTGCTAATGTACTGTTAAATGTGGTTAAAGTTACCATGGTTTATTACTGTATTCACAGAGACAAGAGCCGTCGCTATTTTCATTTTTAAACACTTGCAGTCTGTATAATTCATGAACACAACTTCATTCTTTATAAATCTCTCCAACAGTGTGTAAAGTTTGCTTTAGCCCGTTAGCCGTTAATATTTTATTAATATAAATTTAATAGTTTAATAGTTTATTAATATGAATTTATTAATAAGCAATTTAATAAATGTTTATTGTTTAATAATTATTCATTGAACATTAATAAATGTTCATTTCCAACATGCGTTGGGTTAATTTTAATTAAGCAATACAGTAATTTTTAAACAATAGTTTACCAGCAGATTGGGCAAACATTTAACCCTACCGCTGGGTTAAAACAACCCAATTTTCAAACCAACTTGGGTTGTTTTTAACCCAGCATTTTTTAGAGTGTGTGTGAACTTTGTTTATGCAAAGTATTATAGAGTCACGAGCTCGGGGGCGGGGAGTGCGAGGATTTAAAGGGGAAGCAGCCTGAATCGGCGCATATTTAATGATGCCTCAAAATAGGCAGTTACATAAATTAATAAAAATTAAAAAATCTATGGGGTATTTTGAGCTGAAACTTCACAGACACATTCAGTGGACACCTTATGGTTAAATGGTTAAAGGTGCCCTAGAATGCTTTTTCAAAAGAAGTAATATAACATCTTTTGAAAAAGCATTCTAGGGCACCTTTAACCATTTAAATGTATTTTTGGACGCATCAAAAAGTAGAAAGTACACATCAAAAGTAGAAAGACAAAAAAATCTACAAAAATGTAGAAGAAATCATGGAATAATCAAACCTTACCTGTAATAATGTTTTGTTACCTTTGATCCAGTGCTCAAGTGGGAAAAATGTGCTGGTTTCTTACCTTATTCTTTTACTTAAAATGTTTGTTTAGTAGAAGTTTTCTTGAGATCTCTACAATCACACAATTGTGCAATTATCTTACATTGTTGTGCTGTTCCAGCTGTCATGTATTCTTTTAATTTGTGAAAATAAAGATGATTTTTCATGATCATACTGGACATGGAGTAATAATAAATGCCAGTACCAATCCACGTATACTTGTTTAAAAATGAGAACCTGTATATTTTGTCCTATGTAAATAATGAAACTTTCATTTTTAGGTGAAATATTTCTTTAATATCTCAATTCGTCATTGCTCAGTTAAACGCTGAAGGAGGCATTCTGTGTTTCCTATCATATTAAACACATTATAGGCACCATTAGAGGCCACCATTCCAAACAAAGGCGTAGCTTGATGACACCGAGATACCGCTTCCCCTCACAGCCGTGGAAAAGAATCGGGATGGGACTTGTGCAGAAATCACGTTCATGGATGAGATTATTAATGTTACCGTAGTATGAAGCAGAGCAGGGCCGAGTGCTGTGGGAGCAGAACGAGGCCGCTGGAGAGACTGCTAATGAGAGACGAGCGAGAGACACAGCTCAAGAGCAGCAGAACTTTAATTATGCCACAGTCACTTCTTACGCTTCTTCCGGTCAAGCATATGTGGGGTAATGCAACACTTTTTTTTTTTTTTTATCATATTAGATACTTTTGAGTATGTTGAAAATTATGTTATAACGTTCGCTCAGCAGCTGCTATGAGACACTTGTTGCACACTGCAGTAAGCTAGATCGTTATTAGAATATCATATTAATAAATGCTGGATGGCTTGTGTTGATAAATGGCATGCAATTAATTGTATTGTATTGTAAAACAAATTGTATGACGGAGAAAATGCTGTATTACTGTTGGTAAAAATAAACCTGCATCTGATTATGCTATGTTAGTCACTTGACAAAATAGTGTTTTTCTCTGAGGTGAAAACATGCAGTCACGGAAAATCAAATGTAAATGTAAATGTATCCAAACGGTTGTTCCCTTGTCTAATAAAATGTCTTTGATGTTCCCATGGTGTCTACAAAATAAAACCAGAAATCGAGTGTAAGACAGGTATGACGTCATTGATTGGCAATGCACAGACACGGTCCGTGACAGAGCTCTGTTCTTCAGAAAAATCCTCCAGGTCCTGCAGATTCATCAGTTTTTAAGCATTTTTTTGCATACAAACCCGACTGCAAAAAAGTTGGGACACTGTACAAATTGTGAATAAAAACAGAATGCAATGATGTGGAAGTTTCAAATTTCAATATTTTATTCAGAATACAACATAGATGACATATCAAATGTTTAAACTGAGAAAACGTATCATTTTAAGGGGAAAATAAGTTGATTTTAAATTTCATGGCATCAACACATGTCAAAAAAGTTGGGACAAGGCCATGTTTACCACTATGTGGCATCCCCTCTTCTTTTTATAACAGTCTGCAAACGTCTGGGGACTGAGGAGACAAGTTGCTCAAGTTTAGGAATAGGAATGTTGTCCCAGTCTTGTCTAATACAGGCTTCTACCCAGCTAACACAGTTACGTTGTGACGACGTAACTGGACCGGTGTTATGAAATATTCGGTGTCTGAGATTTTCAGTGACACTGGGCGGAGCTTACATGAATATTCACGAGTTTCCTGTTTTGAGTTAAAGCGCCACTGAAAATGTTAGTGCACGCTCTTCAGCTTACATTAAAGGTAATTAGCATACCTTAAACGATGTCAAGCTTATATTCTAACTGTTATTGATGCACAAGATTTTATAAGCTATATCATTTTATGTCGTGTCATGTGTTGTTTGATATGAACACAGCCAACGATTCACCAGAGGTGTCGTTAGGATTCGCTAAACGAGCCAATAGCGTTTAAAGCAGCCTATTTTTGTTGTTTTTGTATTACCTTGAGTCTTTTAAGCATATAGTTTTGAAAGTTTGCCAAAATGTATGGTAGCATAATAATATTAATTGTAAACTCCTGTGGTGAAGGCAGCAGTAAACTTTCCTAGTTTGCAGAACTTGAAGCACTTCTAATCTGGGTAGACTTGAATTTCTATATGTAATATGTTTCAAAAATTGCACACATACAAGAAAACATGTTAATGTACTTTAAATATAGTTTATTTATTATCCAAATAGGCCACGGTGAATTATGCATGCGATAACTAATATAATATCTATAGCCAATATTCTTTCATTCCCAAATATGACTTTTGCCAGTAAATATCCTTGTACACCAGACAAAGCAGACACTTTTATTTTTCACTTTATTTTGAACATGACAGTGTATTAAAAATTTTCATGTCATTTTATTATATATTTCAGATTGAATGTGTCAGTAGCAAAGGCTGGTATCACTGGAATCACAAGAGCAGACCAAACTTTAATTTTCTGGGATCCCAAGACCCTGTGTAAAGTGTGTTAATCTGCTTGCTATGAATAGAAACATGAGACAGTGATATTTGCTTCCCTGCAGCATGTTCACTATATGGAGAAGACAATTGGCAAAAGTATGAGGAATATTATTGTTATGTGGATAATCAGACATATTTACATACTACTGTGATTGTTCTGTCATTTCTTAATTGCTTGCTCAGTTGGTAAATATTTTTTTTTTTATTAAATCCTAAAGTTAAGAGTTTTTTTTTTTTTTCTTCATATTATTAGGAGACTGTGACGAGCAGGGCGGGCGAGAGCCGTGAGGGAACGGCGCGAGGCCGGTGACGTGAGTGATAATGAGCGTCACCTGCGAGGCGTGCCGGCCTCGAGTCTCTCACGGAGGAGCTCCGGAGGCATAAAAGGAGGAGCGACATCAGTGAAGGACGAGAGAGGACCAGGCCTGGACTTTATTTTATGTTTTGTTATGTTTGTGTGGCCGGCAGACGTCCGCGAGGGTCTGCCGGCATTACTTTCGTTTTGTTCTTTGTTTATTTTACATTAAAAGTTACGTTCAATGTTCGCCGGTTCCCGCCTCCTTCTTCCCATATCTACTAACCTCGTTACATTGGTGCCGAAACCCGGGAGGAAGGAGGGACATGCTGTCGGAGAGCCCTCGCTGCTGAGGGGGATCGCGGTGCTGCGGAGTTCGGGCAGCGCGGAAGTGAAGACCGCGAAAGGCTGCCCGAGGCGGTGGTGCTGGAGCCTTGTGAAAGGTGGGACGGAGACCCGGATGCCGTGCTCCTGGGACGAGGTGGGGTGGCTGCCGTCTTGGACCTGGAGGGAGCGGAGGAGTCGCCGCCGTCTGCCGTGGGCCGGAGCCTGCTGCCGTCCGCCATGAAGGGGAGGAGCAGGGGACGGGGGACTCGCTGCCGGCTGCCCTCAGTCGGAGGAGCCATCGCCGGCCGCCAGGAGGCGGTCGAGGATCGGGCCGTCCACCGAGCGTCCAGTGCCACCGCATGGCACCGCGAAGAAGAGCCTCTTGGCAGGCTGAGGACCGAGCGGCAGTGTGTCTGGGAGCCGGACCCAGCATTTTTTTTTTCTTTCTTTTTCCTCTCTCCCCTCTCTCGTCCTGTCGCTCCCCTTGCTTCCGTCTCCTTTCTCTCGTCTCGTCTGTCCTTACCCCCAGGTGCTGCGGCCGCCGAGACAGGCCCCGGGGGGAGTAAAGCGCAGTCTCGGAGGTACCCCCCGGCCTGCGAGGGGCGTTGGGGGTATGTGACGAGCAGGGCGGGCGAGAGCCGTGAGGGAACGGCGCGAGGCCGGTGACGTGAGTGATAATGAGCGTCACCTGCGAGGCGTGCCGGCCTCGAGTCTCTCACGGAGGAGCTCCGGAGGCATAAAAGGAGGAGCGACATCAGTGAAGGACGAGAGAGGACCAGGCCTGGACTTTATTTTATGTTTTGTTATGTTTGTGTGGCCGGCAGACGTCCGCGAGGGTCTGCCGGCATTACTTTCGTTTTGTTCTTTGTTTATTTTACATTAAAAGTTACGTTCAATGTTCGCCGGTTCCCGCCTCCTTCTTCCCATATCTACTAACCTCGTTACAGAGACATTCTCAATCTTTTGTCCCACAAAATGATGCATTTCATTGACAAAAAAAATAAAATAAAAATAATAATAATAATAATAATGTGGAAAAAACATGAAGCACTGTGAATCAGGATTCAGTTTAACACAGTGGTGATATGAAACTATATGGAACTAAATGATCAAACCTGCAGTATATTCACAATGAAATGTATTAGTTCTATTCTACAAGCTTTCCATAACAATTAAAATTTTATTTATGTTAAATAAGCTGCTAAAATAATAGACCATGTAGTAATTTGCATATCTGTAATATCAAAGATGAAAGTAAATAATGAGAGTAGTTTCACTTTGAATAAAAAAGAGCAACTGATTCTGTGTTGGAATTTTATTCACAACTGAGAAGAAGTCACGACATATGACATATTTAATTAGCAAAAACACTTGTATTTAAACACACATTACACAGGGTCTTGGGATCCCAGACAAATGAAAGTTTGGTCTGCTCTTGTGATTCCAGTGATACCAGCCTTACTGACACATTCAGTCTGAAATATATAATAAAATGTCATTACAACAAACATGTATTATTAAAATTTTGGTAACACTTTACAATAACAGTACATGAATAACCATGAACTAATACATAAATTAATAGTTACTTCAACATGAACTCATGATTAGTTAAGATATGAACTAATGAAGAGTGATCCTTAACTACGACAGGAGTCATAAGGATTCATGCATGAAAACAGCAACCTTAACTACGCGTTAATACATGTTTGTTAATTAATGCATTAATTAACATTTAGGGGTAAACTAAATAAATCAGCCTCCATAAGAGTAAACAAGAAGTACTCTGAATTTGAATTAAACGTGATTTAATACTGTCATAATTTACACTGTAATATCATAATCTGCCATCTGCAGCTTTGTGACAAATAATTGCAATGGCACATGATTATTTAGCCATTAATTACATAGATCTGTCTAATCAAATGTGGAAAATAGACTAACTACCACTAATAAATTTAATTTGATCTAAACTGTTTTCTGATTTTTATAGTTCATTTACATTTAGTCATAGCTAAATAGACATAGGCCTAGTTTATTCCCGGAACTAAAGTATGTAGGGTTTGTTTCTGGCGGGACACTCATTAGTGGCGCACGCTAGGTGTTCTCTTCTCTTGGCGCGTTTGTTGTTTTGCTGGCATTTTAAACTAATAAATGTTGACTGCTTTGGTTAGCCGAATTAATAATTTAAGACATATTTACATGTATGTTTTATTGGGGTTTTCAGGAGGTTATGTGCAGTTATTAACTGTATTTGTATTTTTGTCGTTTAAATGTATATGCTTTGATTAGCATTAGCTTGTGGATGCTCGCGATTTTACATGTAAATGTGCCTTATGTGTGTCTTTACAGGTATGTTTATGGCTTGCTTTCAAGTCCATATATGTTTAATTATATAAATAAAAGTAAAATACAAATACTTTTTATTTTAGTTTTTTTTTTTTTTTGTACCGGGGTGTAAAGGAATAAGGATGGCACTCTATAGTGTTTATTCATGTATTAGTTAATGATGTGTGATATGTGCATCATGTCATGACTTTACTTGAGGGGGCACAATCATAATTAACTCATTATTAACTAAGCATATACTAACATCAACTAATGGTTTGTTAATGTATACTTATGTCATGACTTTACTTGAGGGGGCACAATCATAATTAACTCATTATTAACTAAGCATATACTAACATCAACTAATGGTTTGTTAATGTATACTTATGTCATGACTTTACTTGAGGGGGCACATCATACTTAATTCACTGTTAACTACTTACCAAATTCAGCTCATGATTATCATTAACTTACTATCAAATACACTTGTACTAACACAACTATATAAGTATTCAGCCCAGTTAAGTGATGTTGTGTGACTTTTCAAAAAGTCAGAGAATGGAGGTACAGTATGATCACGGCCTGCGTCTGGATGGAGAGTGAACTTCTGAATCTGATCCCAGCAAATGCTCCCTGACCTTAGTTCATGTTTCCTGTTTGGTTATTTTTTTGGGAACCGATTCCTCAGGAACTGATGTAAGTCACAGTAGTTTAGTTTGATAGGAAAGAATATCACAAAAAATGTTAAGACCTTTTAAGATAAATAGTGTATTTAGTATTTTATATGTTTGATAAGGAGGGTCAGTGAAAATAATGGCAAACTAATCCTGTGCCTTTCAGTGATGTTTATAATGAAGCTGCTGATGTCAGTAGTTTAAATTCTGACAATAATAAATTGTTTAAATTTATTTCAAAGTCCAAATATGTATTATTCCTTCTTATAGAGACTGTTTGATTTAGTTTACCCTAAATGTTAATTAATGCATTAATTATCAAACATGTATTAACGCATAGTTAAGGCTTCTGTTTTCATGCATGAATCCCTATGACTCCTGTCGTAGTTAAGGATCACTCTTCATTAGTTCATATCTTAACTAATCATGAGTTCATGTTGTAGTAACTATTAACTCAGGTATTAGTTCATGGTTATTCATGTACTGTTATTGTAAAGTGTTACCAAAATTTTTAATACACTGTCATGTTCAAAACAAAGTGAAAAATAAAAATGTCTGCTTTGTCTGGTATACAGGGATATTTATTGGCAAAAGTCATATTTGGGAATGAAAGAATATTGGCTATAGATATTATATTAGTTATCACATGTGTAATTCACTGTGGCCTATTTGGATAATAAATAAACTATATTTAAAGTACATTAACATGTTTTCTTGCATGTGTGCAATTTATTTTTGAAACATTACATATAGAAATTCAAGTCTACCCAGATAGAAGTGCTTCTGCAAACTAGGAAAGTTTACTGCTGCCTTCACCACAGGAGTTTACAATTAATATTATTATGCTACCATACATTTTGGCAAACTTTCAAAACTATATGCTTAAAAGACTCAAGGTAATACAAAAACAACAAAAATAGGCTGCTTTAAACGCTATTGGCTCGTTTAGCGAATCCTAACGACACCTCTGGTGAATCGTTGGCTGTGTTCATATCAAACATAGCTAACACATGACACGACATAAAACAATATAGCTTATAAAATCTTGTGCATCAATAACAGTTAGAATATAAGCTTGACATCGTTTAACGCTGAAACATATGTTAATTACCTTTAATGTAAGCCGAAGAGCGTGCAGTAACATTTTCAGTGGCGCTTTGACTCAAAACAGGAAACTCGTGAATATTCATGTAAGCTCCGCCCAGTGTCACCGAAAATCTCAGACACCGAATATTTCATAACACCGGACCATATTCGTTGTAGCGACGTACCAAATAACGTTCCAGGGACGTAACTTTGTGATTCCCATATTCGTCGTGGCTACGTTATAGTGGTACGTCTCTGTAACGTGAGGAGTACGTCTCAACGACCAAACTTGCACGTTGTAAAAACGTAACTGGATCGGCTCATATTAGTTGCAACGACGTCCCAAATAACGTTCCAGCGACGTAAATTTGTGATTCCCATATTCGTCGTGGCGACGTTATAGTGGTACGTTGCTGGAACGTGACAGGTACGTCCTAAAGACCAAAATACCACCTCGACCTTAATCTTAAAATCTGCTTCTCACTTTTACTCCGGGGAATGGAAATGTGCACCGTCCATAACCTTGAAATCCACGCAGAACTGATAAACACTTCATTCTCTGCTATAAAACCTAATAAATTCTAATTGTTATAGGGAATTGTGTTGCTTTGGTTAATACATGCAGATCAAAATATGTAGTGGAAACCAATATAAACCCTCATTAAATTCTGATAGAAAATGGCTAGAAACACACTGCATCCATGAAATCATCAGCATTGTTACATTGTACAATTACTAAGCCAATACATTTGAACATTACCATGTAACCATGTTTTAACCATGTAAAGTGTTAACACATGAATTCATAAATTGAACACATTCATAGATCAAATAATACAATCAATAAATAAATGTAACCAGTAATTAATGTTTTATTCTTTTAATTGACAAAAGTGTTTTATCATTATATAGGTATAGTTAAATAATGATTTTATTCTATTATATTTATAGATACTCTTATGATTACTACTATCCATAATTTGGCACAAAAATGACAAAGATATGAAAAAGATTCAGCAGATATTTTATTACTTTATTTGCAAAAAATATATTTTAAACCAAGTGTCCTGTATGAGGCAGCTGCTACAAATATACTGAGGTAATTTTCTTTAATACTGCTTTACTGCCAGGCAATATCACAATTACCAAAGATATACAGTCATTGAGCTTCTCAAAAGCTAAAAAAATCCAGAAGATGACATTCATAAAGAGTAAAAGATATGTATAAAGAACGATATAGAGATTTTTAGCATTCCTTCAAATAATAGTTTGGCCCATCCAAAAATACATGTACAGTTTTTGTTCAAGAAAATGAACATGTGGACTTTCTCAGGAAGAATTTGAGATCTCTCATTACCGTCTCCTCAGCTGTGTAGAACACTCTTGCCAACAGTGTTGCAGAGGTAGATGGAGAGCTGTGAGAGAAGAGGAAGAGTGTCTTTCTCAGGTTCTTCTGAGGCAAGGATAGGAGGATGGTCTCTATATTCACTTTGGATTTTGGCAAACTGGAAGCTAAAAAAAAAATTATTGTAGTAGTTATTGTAGTAAGGTTTATTGTTTGTTAGAAAGGTATGAGGAAAGCATGTTTAACTTACATGTTCCTCCTCTTCTTCATCCTGAGCTGCACTGTCACCTTGGTCACCACTGCCATCATCAACCTCCTCTGGCAGCTGAAAGGTTGAATTACATTGTTAGAAGTTGCATTTTTACTTTTGAAAGCAGTCTCTTCTACTTACCAAGGCTGCATTTGATAAAAAAAAAATACAGTAAAATAAAAATACTGTGAAGTAGTTTTACTTTAATATTCTAAAATAGTTTTACTATTAACTGTTTTCTATTTTAATCTATTTTTATAAAAAGTAAGTTATTCCTGTGATCAAAGCTGAATTTTTCATCTTCAGTGTCACATGATCCTTCAGAAATCATTCTAATATAATGATTTGATGCTCAAGAACACAAAAAAAATGAAGCAGCCCATTTCAAAAGAAATGTCCAAGCATCAATTCAGCATATTAGAATGATGAAAGATCAAGTGGCACTGAAGACATGATGTTGAAAATTTTCCGTCAAAGGAATAAATTAAATTTTGCAACATCTTCCAATCTCAATATCTTTGACTGGCAGTGTACATTATTACATTTAGATAATAAACAGTGCACAAATTCTCAAAGAACTTACATTTTAAGGATTACTTCCCTCACTGCTGACTCCTTTAAGCTGGGGACACACTGAACGACTAGATAAAACATTCTAAGACTGAAATCAACACACTTAAAAACTGTTTCCTTCGACTGAAGTGGATTTACTTATACTTACAGATTATAAACAGACTGAACACAACTGGCTCTGACTTCACGTGTTTGGGCAAGATCAGTTGAAAGTATCAAATTACATTTATAATCGGCCTTACGGTCATTAAGTGTATCCCTGGCTTTTATCGTTGTAGCCTCCTCAAAAATACATCTTTCTGTACACGAAAGCAAGAAAAACATATTTTAAGAAAAAATACAGTAAGGGCATATTTCATGTAGCCTAAATGAATTGTGATTATGTTATTTTTTTATTTTTTTATTTTTGATAGTATTTTGAAATCATTAAAATATCATGTATATATTGTAAGTTACAACATTATTTGTTTTTATCATGACATGAATTAATGTCGTTCCAAACCTGTTAAGACTTTCGTTCATCTTCAAAACACAAATAAAGATAATTTAATGAAATCTGAGAGCTTTCTTTCCCTCCATTGACAGTCTACACAACTGCCACTTTGATGTTTAAAACAAAAGTTCATACAGACCGTAAATCTAATCTAATGAATATTGAAGGGTTTAGTCCAAATTTTCTGAATAAACTTGATCACTTTATATAATGAACAAATTTAATACACAAGTGCATATACAAAGAAGTACAGTTGAGTTTCCATTTAAAGTGTCAAAGTGTTATTTGCATGGTGTGTAAATTGAGGGAGACAACTCTCAGATTTCATTAAAATATCTTCACTTATTTTTCGAAGATGAACAACACATTCTTGCATGTTCGGAATGACATAAGGGCGAGTCTTTTTTTTTTTTCTTTCATTTTTGTTTGAACTAACCCTTTAGGCAGGCGTACACTTTGTAAGTTCGAACACTCAGTAGTTTGTGAGCCTTTGCATACAAGTTAGTTAATCATGTCAAAGCAGTTGGTACATTGCACGACTGCACTACACAGCTTTTCTTTGTTTTAAAAACAGACTTAACATTTATCTATTATGGGTTCTAATTAGCAGACGATGAGCACATTAAGCTTTGTGCCATGCTGTTTATATTTATCAAGCAGTAAAAATGCCCCTTTCAACGCCCAAAACAAGAAGCTTGCGGATGAGATGATGACAGGAAGGAGATTTTGGATTGTATATGATAGTTGAATTGATTCAAACAGTTTTAATCAAACAGATTTAAAAAAAGCTTTAATCATGCCCTTTCAATCCGAATGAAATGTCAATTGGACCCGGCCAATTCATTTCAACTAATGTGGTTACATGTGACTTTTTATTCCATCTGTGCTACTAGTCTGATTAAAGTCTGATTATTAGAGCCCATGTAAACACAGCTAATGTTGTTGCTATAGCTTCAGATTTTAAAAAGTTATAGGGTTGCCAAGCAGCCTATGTAATGTGATTGTGTATAATCACACCCTCAGCTTGTTCCAAAGCTATAAAATAAGATATTTTAAAGAAAGTTTGTTACCAGGCTGCTTTGGGCCAACACTGACTTCCATAGTTGAAAAAAAAAAAAACTATGTAAGTCAATGGTGGTTTTTAACAGAAGAAATGTATACAGCTTTGGAACAAGCTGAGGGTGAGTAAATGATGACAGAATTTTCATTTTTGGGTGAACTATCCCTTTAAGTCACATGCAACCATGTCATTCAGAATGAATTTGCCAAATCAGATTTTAAATTTCATTCTGATTGTAAGGGGTGATTTAAACCTTTTCTTATCTGTTCGATAGGACATGTAACACTTGATCAGATTAAAAAAATGAAATTTGAAAGTGTAAAGCATGTGAAACCATTGTTGTTGAATGAATGCAGTGTAATAGATGACGGTTGTCATAAAATTTTAAAATGCTTCTGTTTAGTTTTGAGCATTTTTACTACTTGATAAATATAAGCAGCACGGCACATAGCTTCATGTTCTTTGCGTCTCCTAATCAGGACCTGGAATGATAAATATAAAGTCTGCTTTTTGAAGCAGAAAAGAAGCAATAACAGGATGATGGTTAATACGCACCAACAGCGGGAAAGTCTGTAATTCTGGACAGACAGTGCATTTAAAAATATCAAATCCGATTTCTAAATAAATATACACATCACCTATATTCAGATTCATCAATCACAATGATTTCATTCTGAATTAAATGAAAAGTGTAAATGTATCAAATAGTAAAATTGCTGACCCTTCAAATTCAGAATTATTAACATCTCCTTGTCTCTGGCTCTTGTGAAATTCAACCCTGTGAATTACCTGTTTGTCCTCCTGAGCCTTTTAACGAGAAGGCTGCTTTTATGGCTGGATGCTGATTGACACATCTTTTGACCATGTTCTCACATCCAGGACAACAAAATGATCAAGCAGACCTGAAACAAATGACCCATGATTGAAATCAATTTAAATCCAATTAGTCTTACCTAAGTGATATTGGAAAAATGAGGCATAGTTGTTACCCAGTATACTCTGCTTCTCCTGGAACATGGTCTGCATGATGAATGATCTCTTGATCCTGGATCCACGCAGTCCACCTGGAGATTATCTGAATGATATGTGGTTGTATATAAAGGGTAATTAATGACTGAACGTTACATACATACCGATAGCAGCAATATTAGTCCAGGACCTTATATCTATTAGTACTGAATAAGTCAGAAATTAATTTAATACCCACCCATGCTCATTGTTGTCTTGTTGTTGCTGCACAGGCTGTCTCTCCTCCAGCTGCTGAAAATAAAAAGTAACGTTATATTAGATTTATTAGAATGAATAACTTAGACCCACACATAACGTTAACGTTAAACCAGCAAGTGGCGACAAACGAGAATATTTTGTTATAAACAACTCTAAATCATTGATTTGGCTGGTTCATTGTCATTACAAAGAATTCAAGTAAACAAATCCTGAAGTAATTAACCGTGTCTGATTAACCGTTTTATACAGATTTTATTGGATTTTCAATATGGTTCATATGAGTTTCAGGGAGGCCAGGCAGGGTCTAAAATTAACAAACACTCTACTACAGTTGCCGTTTAACGAATATAAGTGATTATTCTGCCGTTTGTAGCATTAAACAGTGAACGTTACACTTAAAATAACTAAAATAAAAATATAAAACTGCGTCTCAGATTTTAACGTTACGTTACCTCAGACCGCCTCACGGGGACAGCGCTCGTGCGCACATTAACCAAACGTAATTTATTTATGAAATGTTACATTTAGAAAACCAAAAACACTGCACTAACATTACTCATCACAAGTGATATTTAGTGTCACATGGGCAAAAACGATTAATAAAAGCACATTTGTAGGGCTTACCTTTTACTCCGTGTCCGTCTGCTGGAAGTCGACCGTAACAGAACAAAATGATGCGCATGCGTAGTACTCAGATTCTCCTAAAGTCCGTTTGACTTGCTCATTTAAAATTTCGAATTTGTCTCGCGCGTGCCCCATCCAATAAATCCCCTACATTCACAAACACAACATATAATATATAAACATGTCCATAACGTTTGGCGCTCTAACAGTTAAACAGAACGGCATGCATCTTCCGGATGAACATTGTAGCCGGAGCTACTTCTCTGTTTATGTCGATGACGAGTCACGCAGGTATTTGTGCTACTCTGCAGCGGTTCCTACCAGACTGGTCTAAAATAGTCCGAAAATAAACACTTATTCTAGGTGTACCATAATGATTCAGGGTCCAACAAAAACACGGTTTGGAAAATGTATTCATGTTGTACAATCCCATTGTATAACTTTTGTAAATTTTGAACACAAAAAGTTAGGCTACATATCTGGAAAGTTATCAGGAGACCAATGGACCACGTCGCTACAATGTTCTCCGTGGGATTAACCAGCGACGTCTTTTGAGGACGTGCCTGCGACGTTTCTGGAACGTTAGCCAAGATTCTTAAAAAAAAAAAAAAATTGAACTTTACCACGACGTCCTCACAACGTTGTCATTCAGTAAACCTCTTGTTCACAAACATATGAATAATCACAATTTATTAAGTAAAATGTTAGGTAGTTTTGCTGGCAAATATTTTTTGAATATGTAGGTATATCTTAAATATAAATAAAACTATGTCGATTCATTTAAAAAGCTTGAATCAATTAAATTTACTCATAATATCCAAATGCCATTAACAAACATAATGTTGGCTTAATGCAATATCTGGAAAGTTATCAGGAGACCTATGGACCACGACGCTACAACGTTCTCCGTGGTATTAACCAGCGACGTCTTTTGAGGACGTGCCCGCAACGTTTCTGGAACGTTAGCCAAGATTCTAAAAAATGGAACATTACCACGACGTCCTCACAACGTTGTCATAAAGTAATGTCACGCTGACCAAATTACGACTAACTGACGACGTCGTCACAACGTACTGTGTTTGCTGGGTAGTTGCTCAAATGCAGGCTGGCCATACCCTGATCCTTCTATGCTGCCATGATGTTGTAATTGATGCAGTATGTGGTCTGGCATTGTCATGTTGGAAAATGCAAGGTCTTCCCTGAAAGAGACGACGTCTGGATGGGAGCATATGTTGTTCTAGAACTTGGATATACCTTTCAGCATTGATGGTGCCTTTCCAGATGTGTAAGCTGCCCATATCTCCTGCACTCATGCAACCCCATACCATCAGAGATGCAGGCTTCTGAACTGAGCGCTGATAACAACTTGGGTTGTCCTTGTCCTCTTTAGTCCGGATGACATGGTGTCCCAGTTTTCCAAAAAGAACTTCAAATTTTAATTCCTCTGACCCCAGAACAGTTTTACACTTTGCCACAGTCTTTCTTATTGCTACCTGTCCCACCTTTTTTTTTGGAATGTGTAGCTCTCATAAAATCCAAAATGAGCCAATATTTGGCATGACATTTCCAAATGTCTCACTTTCAACATTTGATATGTTATTTATATTCTATTGTGAATAAAATATAAGTTTATGAGATTTGTAAATTATTGCATTCCTTTTTTATTCACACTTTGTACAGTGTCCCAACTTTTTTGGAATCGGGTTTGTATTTGAACCCTTTCCAATAGTGACTGTATGATTTTCAGATCCATTTCATCACACTGAGGACAACTGAGGGACTCAAACACAACTATTAAAAAAGGTTCAAACATTCACTGATGCTCCAGAAGGAAACATGATGCATTAAGAGTTGGGGAGTGAAAAATTTTGAATTTGAATATCAAGGTAAATTGTACTTATTTTTTCTTCCGGGAAACATGCAAGTATCTTCCGTTGCTTCCGGAGGGCAGTACTAAAGGAAAAGCACTGATATTTCAATAAAATAAGAAAATTTTGGACATCTTGATCCTGTTCAAAAGTTTTCACCCCCCATGTGCATTGTGTTTCACAGATTCTGCAAGTGGTTCACATACTTTTTCTTGCAACTATATATATATATATATATATATATATATATATATATATATATATATATATATATATATTCAAGGTTAATGAGAGATCTGTCAATAAAATATAGAATATTAGGCTACTATCCAAAACTGAAGGGTTATCATGCTTAGTGTATACAACTCTTGCATTAAATGTTCCACAGTCATAAACTATACTGTTTAATTACATCTGAAAGAACAGACCGCACTATATATAAAAAACAGTTCTATGCAATCCAATTGAAGAAGGTGGTCTAAATGTACTTGATTTTAATACTGACAATTGTGTATTTAAGAATAAATGGATAAAGAATTACTTAAACTTTAAAGGCAAAACATGGAACATCATCCCTGAATTAATTTTTGAAAAGTTTAAAATTTGGAAGTTTAGAATGTTTAGAATTTTTTTGAGATGTTATTTTGATGTTAATAAGGTTCCCATAAAGCTTTCTTGTTTTCATACTCCGTTTTCCGGATGCACATTTTTAAGCATAATTTCAAAACTTTGATTTGGAACAACAAATACAGTGCACAGCATAAATGAGTACACCCCATCTGAAACTTCTGAAAGACAGCAATTACTCAGTTTCTTAGAAGACATGTTAGGGTTCTTTAGAGATAATGTTCCAGCAAGTCTGCTTAATCAATTACCAAAGAAGCATGTCAAAATCATTCAGGAAAATAAGATTTTCTTATCAAGGTGATAAAATGTTGTGTAGCAAAAACGAGTACACCCTCCTAAAAGTTAATAAATAAACCTAAATAAAATTTTTCTAGAATAAATTTAAGGCTTTGTTTGATCAACAGGTAAGTATTTTGAACCAAAGCATTTAAAGAGAAGTAATTTCTTGACAATTAAAAGTGTTGAATCAAACCCACTGAATCATTCTCAGACTTAATGCTGACAACAATGGAATCACTTGGGAGAGAACTATCAGGAGACCTACTTCTTAGCACAAAAGAGGACAGTGGTACAAGATGATTACCAAATCATTGTTTTAAGTGTGAAAATATAGCAAAAGTACCACAGAAATTCAAAAACAATGGACTTGTGACAAGGCCTCTGAAATAACCAGGCCTTCATTTTAAGCTTTCATTTAGTGATGAGGGATTTTTTTTTTTTTTTTTTAAATACCAAGTGAGTGTCTCAGAGCCAGCAAAAGCTATGAAAAAAGTGACTTTATCTCACAGAGTAAGATGCAGCCTGCAGAAATTACATGTATGGTTGTTGTTCTCAGTGGAACTACCTACTGTAGCCAAAGCACAATAAAGTCAGTTAGCCATTTCCAAAGCCCATATTTACAAAATATAGATTCTGGGAATCAATACTCTGGTCTCATGAGACCAAATCAATAATTTTGGAACTAACAGCATCCAAAATGTTATGGTGTTGCTAGAGGAGGATTACAGTGAGAAATTCCTGGTTCCCACAGTAAAGTTCAGTGGTAGTAAAGCTCTTATATAGAGATGTATGAGTGCTGAAGGTGTGAGAGAGTTGTGCTTTATCAATGCTGTCATGAATTCCCACACAACTGTGTAATTTAATACACAAGCTTGAAACAGAAGATGTTACCCTTTACCCGTTAACATATCACGTCTAAAACCGCGTCTTTCTCCTCCTTAAGCGCTTGTGCTCCCATGGCATCTGTCATTGCTGTGCAAACTATGAACTGTGCTCTCCATGATGACAAGGACGTATCAGCAAAGGATTAATTGATTTCTAGCCCTTGCAGTAGCTTTACTACTAGATATATTTATGGATATGAGAAATAAAAACCTGCCCTGTACAGCTATGATCAGCTGTTCAGCTGAGCTTTTGATGTTGTTGTGGAAAGGGTGAAGGCGATCAGTTGGTTCTTGTCACATGACCTGTGGTGCGTTTGCGGCATTCTGAAAAGTTGAGATGTTTTCATCTCACCACAGCATATGAGCGAATGGAAAAAATGTGCGCCCATAATAGAAGCTACGCCGCGCGCCTACATTTGCGCATGCAAAAGACATGATATGAAATTTCTGTGGGGGTTAGGTGTCAGCTTAGGACATAATATCACTAACCTGATATAAAAACACTGGAAGTCTGTAAGATGTTCTTACTAATATAGTACAACAAAGCCCTGTGTATTGTTTTGACTTTCTGTAGATTTCTTTTTTTGTACAACTTTTCTCTGAAATTTGTCACCCTATAGCCTTTGCAAAAGTTTTCCAACAGTTAGTAAATATTATTTAACTTAATACCTCATAATATATATTTAAAAATAGCCTGTATGATCAAATTCTCATTACCGAAACAAAAGTTCTCTCTACTGCAACTGGTCTTAAATCGTTGCGGTAAGTGAGAATGGTGTTGCGGAGGATGAGGTACCTTAGCATATTTTATTAAATTCAGAGAAGCCATGATGATTTAGACAATTTTTATTTAATGTATATAATTAGACATTAATGAAGTATATGAAGTACATTTTTCACAGAAAATGACTAATTTAAAGTTTTTCCAAATGAGGAAAATTTCCTGTTAAGGTAATGATAATCAAAATGTTGTGTACATGGTCTGATAAGAGATTTTTTAACTTTTAACTGGATAAATATAAAGAGATCTGCCTACTTGGTAGCCATCTTTGAGGTTCTAGCATATGTGTTGCTTAATTCAAAATCAAGATTTTTAAAAATGGTGTACGAGTGTTTAAAGAGTCCTTAAAAATGTTGCGGAGGATGAGTCAGTCATGGACACTTCATTTTTCCACTATTTCATTATTATTATATTATACATTCATTTTTTTTTTTTTTTTTTTTTTGTCATTTGAAAACATCTATTAGAACATTAGTATATAATTTGTTTTAGAATATTTTATTTTTTTTTCTGTTTAAATTAGAACAAAACAATACATTCAGACATACCTGGATGCATTGCGGTAATGAGAATTTCAGCTGAAACTATAGTAAAATACAAAAATAATTCCTTTATATGTTGAAACTACTCTTTGTTCAGAGTAGAGAACAATATTGCTTTTTATTTTTTATTATGATATTTTTATAAAATGCATGTTTAATATTTAAAATCATTAGTGCCATGTTGTTTTAATGGTTTCATGAGAATGACCCATTAATCAGTTAAGTATTAACAGTGTGAAGAATAGGCCTATAGCCTAAATAAAAATATAATAACATTTTTATGCAGATATATATCCTAAATGAAAACCATCTAAATTGAATGGAAGGAGGTCTGGAGTTTACCTATTTTTTTTTTTTATTTTTTTTTTAAATTCCTTGTTAATGCAATACATAAATAAAAAGGAAATCTACATGCAAAGCTACATACAGGCTACTTTCTCAACTCCGTGCTCCATTTCGAAAGGTGGCGCTAATGTTCCGATTGGTGGTAGTCAATCGCTGTTAGACACATAAGAAGTAGCTGTGAGACGGAAGAAGAGTTTATAACGTAAAAGATTGAAACAAAATTGACCACAATGGGACTAGAGTCTATTTATTCACTTATGATAAAGCGCATGATGGCAGTGGCCGATGAAATATTCGACTCCGTAAAAGACAGTATAATAGAATATGAGGAGGAGATAGAGCGTCTAAAGCAGGAGAACTGTTGTCTGAGGAGCCGAAAGTGCAGCTGTGCAGAAACACGCCATGGTCAGTTACACATTCACTATAATAATAAACAAGAAATTTATCCCTCTCTAATTAACTTCTTAAAGAGGGAACAATATTTAAGTTATATTCCTATGGATAAGGAAAAAAAAAAAAAAAAAAAAACGTACACAAACAAAAACTACCATGTTTTTATTTTTAAATGTTGCAATACCATGCTTTTGGGGCATGACAAATTGTAACTACTAAGTTACCAGTGTATTATTTGAAGTACCTTAGAGTGTTAGTTACTCCAAGGTTTCCAAATAAAGATCATAAATATACAGATATTAATCAACACCAGCAATTTTATTTAATTGGCCATTATTATATTGTTTTTAGTTTAAAGGTGAATAAACCAATATTGCGAGTAAAGACAGACATTTTAATTTCTCATTTTAATTAGTTCTAAAGTAAATGTATAAAAGAAGTCCACTTGACTTTTGAATTTCTGTTCTAAATGTTTAACAAAACAAAAATTTCACAAGTACCCAGTGCTTGAAATGGGGGAAAAAGTGCCGGTACTCTCATGCACCACTGAATATCATTATCACATTTGAAATTTTAACAATGAAAAAAAAAAACTTGCAGATATTGCAGATACAACATATTTATTTACTAAAGGAACTGTTTGCCAAACAACTGATTTAATAATATTGTTTGTGTGTGACAGAGAGTGTGTGTGTGTTAATGAAAGTCTTCAGACATCAGGGGCCCGTTTCAATAAGGAGGTTCAACCAACTCTGAGTTAAAACTTGAACTCTGAGTTGACTTACCCTGAAATGGGAAACTCTGAGTTTCCTGTTTCAGAACAGCTGAATTGAGTTAGTTCAATTGACTCCGAGTAGGCTGACTCTGAGTTAAGCGCGTGCACTGCGACTATGAAAAGCCATCATCAAAGGCGTTCCGATATTACGATTCACCATGGCAACAGCACATGACAAAAGGACGTCCGCATACTTCTGAGCCAATGCAAGTTTAATTCTTATCACTGTTATAATATCAAAGGTGAAAACTGGCAGAATGGTAAGTTATTGTCATGGTATCCCACATGCAAAAAAAAAGAAGAAAAACATAATAATTTAACAGGATGCAATAATAAGACTGTAAATGATTTGATCATTATTAAACACTCGTTAGTCAATTTACTTCCACTTTTAGAACATTTTCTTCATTTTTATTGAAAATAAATGCATTTCTGATGTGATATGTGAAGGGAAAAGGGAGAATAGCGAGCTCGGCAGAAGGTGGATTCAAACCCAGTCAATCGCATCACAAGTTAATTCTCTGCACCCAACACACTACTGCCTACACCACTGAAGCCACACGAATGTGCGTCAATTTTAACCTGGTCTGATATTAGTGGGCGGAGTTACTGTAAATTTGCACTTAGTAATAGACACTCTATTTATAATCTTGTTTTTTCGTTCGCATTAAGATTATTTTTATTACCACACTGGCAGATACTGATCATTTTACTAAGTACTAATGCACTTAATTTAGATCCCCCCAGGAAACAAGACTAAATATCTTATCTTATATAATTTTCTTATATGCAGAATACATCTTGATTTAAGAATTTTTTTTAGATATTTGTACTTGAAATAGGACCAAAAATACTTGAAAGCATTTTTGCAATGTGAATGAATGAACTATTTAAACATCACTTGCACTTTAAAAAGGGGGAGGAGACCGAAGCAAACTCTGGGTTTACCGAAGAAAACCTGCTCCGACCAGGTTAGGTTAGAGTAAGATACCATGGTAACGGACTCTGAGTAAGAGTTAACTCTCTTTCAGAAACAGGCTTGACTTAACCTGCTTTCTCAGGTTTGACATACCTCCCATTCTGAAATGGAAAACCCAGAGTTTCCCTCATTTCAGGGTTAACATACTCAGAGCTTTCACTTAACCTCCTTTCTGAAATGGGCCCCAGGTCTGCAATGGTGCTGCTCATCTCTCAGAAAAGAAGAGTCATATCAATCCCTATGGACACACACAGCAGAGAGATATAGAGGAGTAGTTGACAGCCTCAGCCCCTGTCTTTCTGGACAGCGAGTGATGGAATTCATATTTTGCAGCCAAGCTTATAGTCTTTGAAAATCAGCCAGTTGTTCTGTGAGCAAAAATATGTAATTTAAAAAATACATTATTATTAACATCATTATCTGTGGTAATAGTAGCAGTAACGTTAGCAAATTGCTCATTAGTACCGCTGGTGCTGGTTGGCTTATTTTACTCATGGGCAGTGTTTAAAATGACTTTCTCTGTTTCTGTTTGTTGAAGTTCTGACTCATGCATCCTTTTTGTCCCCTTCTGAAGCCAGGCTAACATGGTACAGAATTCCTTGTACAAGTCAGTTAGCTTGTACATGTGTCAACGTTATTCATTCGGGTAAATTAGCATCATAACAGGCTTCCGATAGGGTATACCGACTCCGCTTGTATTCAAGTGATTTGTCAAAATGAGAGCGAATTCACATAGTGCCCCTTTCCTGTGTTGTGACGTCATTACTTATCACCCATTAACTGACGCTTTGACTCTGAATGAATGGCAGCTGGCAAACTGAATGGCAAAGTATCAAGAAGTGTCTCGCTTGAAAAAGACTGATTGAAAAAGTGAGGGTACGCTAAAGCTTAAAATATAGAAGGACAGCATACCGGCCCACTTTGACCACTGCAAGTCGCCCTTTTTTTAGGAATTGCTGTCCTGGTTCATTCAGAAATACATCAGATTACTGAAGTAAAATGGGTTGCAATCTATGTTTCACATAAACTTATTGTTAACTTTGATGTTTATTGTTTCCTTGTTTTTGCAGTTGAAAATTAATCTTATGCCTCATGTCACACAGATACTAAGAGAGATGGAGGTCTGCAAGGTCCTACGGGTTCAGAACTTTCAGAAATACAAGTAAAGTTGGAGGTTGCCACCGTGATGTGTCATGAGCCTTTGAGTCAAGCTTCTTCCAGTATTTCTCCTCTTTCTGAAGCGGTCACAGGGCAGGAACCCCATCAGTGCCTCTCACTTCTGCCAGAGGTGATGCTGAAGAATGAAGATATTGATGATACAGATACACAGTCATCAATCACAGTTAAGTCAGAGCTGTGTGATAATCAGGCCAGTGAATCAAACTCATCCGCAGTGCAGTCTGGCAGCGATTGTCATGTTGAACTTAAACTAACTGAAGAAGACCCATTATCTCTTCAACTTGAACTTGAAACCTTTGAAGAGGTGTTACAAAAGGCAAGGAGAAAACACCAGAATGCATTATGCAGGATATGCGGCAAGTCTTTTAGGAACAATGGACGTTTGCAGAATCACATGGTAGTACACCAAAATGAGAGACCTTTTTGCTGTGGTTCATGTGGCAGTCGTTTTAAAACAAAATCCAGCTTGAAAGAACATGAGAGACTTCATACAGGTGATTATCGCTACAGCTGCCCAAGATGTGGAAGGGGTTTTTCTCGATCAAATCATGTCAGAAAGCACCTTAAGGCAGCTTATTGTCATAAACGTTAATCCTCAGTCCACCAAAAAAATGAATTCTAAATTTTAATTCTTTATTAGATATGGCATTACAAAACAGGTATCTGAGAGAACTCTGCTTTACTTCTGAATGATGTAATATTATTATATAAAATATTATTTAAACTATTTTGATTGCTTTTGATTGAACTCCAAACAAATGAGGTATTATCTAGATTCCTTTTTGATATGTCCATATTTAAGGCCCTAGTACAGTCCCAACCATATGAGGCTCTCAGTCTGGCTTTAAATTATATTCTACACATTTTCAAAGGTTAAAAAGCAAATGTGGATCACATGGCACAATGCTAGTTTTTCTTATCCAACAAGTCAAAGGTCAACAATGCCTTTATTTATTCAACATCAATTATAAGCAATAAGAATAAACGTTTTGTGTTTTGAGGTGATGATAGCAGTGATTCTATTGCATATTCTGTTATATTTTCTGTTATACCCAATGGCAGTTTATATTTATATGAACTACTACAGCATGACTATGTTAACAAGAATGGACAGGAAATACTGTCATAGAAATGCTAATAGGCCTACCTAAACAACCAGATTAAGAAACATAATTGAAATGTATATAAATGTACAATTGAACAGGCCCATACTTAAAAAAACAAACAAAAAAAAAAAAAACCTTTTATATCCTTTGGGTGTGTGCGTCCCGAAACTATATTATTCTGGTAGTTTCAGTTCTATCAGTGTAATAAATTCAACAACTTTGTATTGAAACATCTGTGTTCTTAATACTATCATATTTGCATGTCATGAAACTAGTCTAATGACTGGATGTTCACATAAACTGCTTTAAAATCACACACGAGGTTGCCTCATTTTAATTTAATCTTAATTTCAACACACAAATTATATTAATTAAAAACTTCTTTGTCAGGTTAATGCACAATTCTGTACTACAATGTGTTAACCGTACACTGGCTTTGTTGAAAACCTTGTGAGCTGCCTTAGTTTTTAAGGCAGCATCCTAACTAAAATGGAACCTCATAAGCAGGCTAAGAGGAAATATGTGTAGAATGCATGACTTTCCAAGCTATTTTTTTCATCTTTTACATGGTGGTGAAATAAGAAATTTCAGTTCTCTTTCTGAATCAATAGGTGGCAGCAATATGCTAATATTGGTTTCTTCATCTTGTCCAAAGGAAGCGGAACTTCTAGGGAGACACACTATAAGGGTAGATTTGACAGAATGTAATCAAACCCTGAAGTATTAAATGAAACATATAAAGGATTTCATGAATGAGGGCTTTGAGGGCCAACATTGTGTTTTTAACCCATCACTTTTTGTAGACTTCATTACACTAACATTTCTTTTCCTACAGAAGGACAAGCAGAGGATCGGTCTGTAGAACCACTGGACTCACAGCTCTCCCATGTGGAAATAATTCTACAACCAGACAGTGTAAATGTGGACACAAACCCACAGCACTCTACTAAATTAAGTCTTTCTGATCAGAGCCCCGGGAAATTTCACAAGATATGTGACAGGCCATTCAAACGTCATCAGAGCATGAAAAACTACATGCATTTGTCAGAAAGTGATCGAAAATACCCCTGTGCAGTTTGTGGTAGAAGATTCTATAAGAGATGTCATCTCATAGAGCATTTAAGAATTCACACCGGTGAAAAACCATTTGGGTGCAATAAATGTGGAAAGTGTTTTGTTCAATGGAATCAGGTAAAGGCTCATATAATTAAGCATCATGAAGGAGATATGTCACAGATATCAAAGAAAAAAGCCTAAATTTGTAAAACTGGTTTTATCATCACCAAAGAATGTAGAATAATGTTAGTTGTGAATTTCAAATGTACATTTCTAAATATATTTGTGTTTGCCACAAAGTGAAAAAAATACTGTTAATTTTCTGGTGGAAGATTCTATAAGAGACGTCATCTCATAGAATATTAAAGATTTCACACCGGTAAAAAAAACATTTGGCTGTGTGTGTGTTATTACATAGAGCTTTACAGGAAAATATTGCAGCGCTAATATATAAAAGTACATAATCCATAAAACATTATGCCTGTATTTGTCCTTATACCCTCAGAAAGTAAGCCAAATGTGACTTCTTAATTATACACTATGGTAGAAAGTCTTTCATAGTGGAAATGAAATGAAATGTGGAGTGCATGTGTATATGAGGATGTTAAATGTAATAGGATAATTGACAGGCCAGGTTATGGTGACAAAATGCATGTAACTTGGCTATGCAACAAAGCATTCCGTTAGATGTTTATGATGTGCAATGTCGCAAAACTTGCATATTTTCTTCTCTTCTTTTCTCTTCTTCCCCGATGACGTGTAGGCTACTCTCACTAAGTTCCGATATAATCAATGAAGCTGTCTACACTGCACATTCACAATGAATCTATTATTTACATAATGCCTACACTGTTATAATGAGAGGATTTGTGAGCATACATAACTTAGCACTGGACAAAATCTTTGGCTGTGAGCGTTGACTGGAATGCAACTTAAACACCTCTGATTGGCCATTGCGTTCAATAAATCAACATACATCTTTGTAATTGACTATTACTCAACGCTGCAAAAACACGTTAGAAACCTTTGACGCTCTTCAGAGAGCAAACAATGCTATACAGTTTTGGAAGGACAGTAAAAAGTTCAGGGTCAGTAAAAGATGACAAAAACTTGTATTTTTGGGTGAACAATCCCTTAAAAGATCCCAATTTGCCTATACTACGCACTAAAAGTATGTGTTGACTTTTTGTGGTGAAAAATTACATTGGTAGGCCCTATCATAAAAACTGACAATTAGCCTAATAGAATGAACATTTATTAGACTGAAGCAATTTTTATTTAGTTTAATAGATTATCCATGCATTTAAAAAAAAAAAAAAAAAAAAAAAATATAGAGCTACACATAATCTCATTAATAAATGACAATGATTTGGGTATGACAACATTCAAATCTGCATTGGCGCTGCCACTGACCCAGAGAGAGCATATCATTTTGATTGCATAGAATAAATAAAGCATATCCTCCTTTTATTTAAGAATCATTAACTTTGTTTATTTATTTATTCTTCTTTCATTATGTATCAAGAAGTACCTCCTTCACTTGACAAAATAATATTTCGGAAGGTGGCGCTAATGGTAATGGTAATCTCCGTTAGAAAGAAAAGAAGAAGAAAAAACGGAAGAGATTTTTGTAACAAAATGATCAAGATGGGACTTGCATCTATTCATTCCATTTTGGTGAAACGCATGGCAGCAGTAGCCGAAGAAATATTTGAAGCTGTCAAAGACAATATAATTGAATATGAGCAGGAGATAGAGCGTCTGAAGCAGGAGAACTGTTGTCTCAAGAGCACACTGACTCACAATCGAAACAGCATTTGTGCAGAAACACGCCATGGTCAGTAAAACATTCACTATAAACTATTTCTATTTTGACATGGTCAATAGGAATACCATGCTTTTTGGTTATGATCAATAGCAGTACTATGGAATTATCTGAAATACCTTGTTTTAGGTAACCTTCATGTTATGACAGTCAGTACACGCTGTACATTACTCAACGCAAAATCTCAAATGTGTTCTCACTTTACTCGTATTATAATGGATGCCATTAATGATGATATTGTATTTAAATAGCATTTTTTATTTTATTTATTTAACCCTGTAAAGCCTGACATTAAATAATTTTAAAAAAAAAAAAAAAAAAAAAAAACACTCTCTCTCTCTCTCTCTCTCTCTCTCTCCCTCTCTCTCTCTCTCTCTCTCTCTCTCTCTCTCTCTCTCTCTCTCTCTCTCTATATATATATATATATATATATATATATATATATATATATACTCCCAAACTGACCAAAAATATAAAATTTTTGTGCAGGTGTTGTTGTTTATGTGGCCAAAAGTTAAGAATGTGATAGCTTGCATTGAAATAGATCTTTATAACAGCATAACAGACTAAATGCATCTATCAGTGTTCAGTCATATCTCCCAATATGTCTTAGTAAGATGTTATTTTGATCAAATTTTTAAAAATGTAATTCAATACAATGTGCAATTCAATGTTTGAAATGAACAAATAAACCTCAAATACGGGTTGTATCATATTTGATGCACCTAAACAGAGCTGTATGATTCTGGATACATTGCGAATCATGATTTTTATTATTAATATTATTATTTTTTATATATATTATATATATATTATATATCATAATTCTCCCACAAAAAAAATAACATGTCATTTACAATTACTTTGACAAGGGGATCTGCTCTATTTTGATCTCTACTGTAGACTTCGGTGTTTATAATCAGACTTTTAATAAACTTTTATCCCCTTACTTGTGTGATAATTTGAACTTATGTAACAGAAATAATGGTACTGTGTGGATGAAAAGACTATTTTTTAAGCTGTTTTATACCTAAACATGACAACTGCTCTCTTTGGGTCAGTGGCAGCACCACAACCACAACCTGAAGATGGACTTCATTTATTTATTTTTTATGTGTTTTGCTAGGAGATGCATTACGAAGGTAAACAATATGTGGTCTAAAATCAGCTCTATCAAACATGATTGTTGTCCTCTGACTGGATAAAATTTATAATCTAAAGCTAAAAAAAAAAAAAAAAATCAGAAGTTGGGTTCATTATACACTTTTATATGCAATTTTATTTGAAATGCATCAACTCTGACTTCCCAAACTCTGCAAACTGGCTATTACCTTTGACAATTAGCGTTGACTCTAGAAAATTTGTGTAGTGTATTCCAGCCTTTACCAAAGTGAAATTGGTGGTGAGTGGCATTTTGAATTGACTTGAACATTGTTATTTTGTGTTTCCCTGTCTTACAAGTAAAAACTAATTCTGTGCTTCATGTCACACAGATACTCAGAGAGATGGAGGTCTGCAAGGTCCATTGGACTCAGAACTCTCAGAAATCCAAGTAAAGATGGAGGTTGCCACTGTAATGTCCCATGAGCCTTTGAGGCAAACTTCTACCAATACTTATCCCCTTTCTGAAGGTTTTAAATGGCAGGAACCCTCTCACTGCCTCTCACTTCTGCTGTCGAAGAATGAAGATAGTGGTGGTACAGATACACAGTCATCAATTACAGTTAAGTCAGAGCTGTGTGATAATCAGGCTGATCATTCATACTCTGCAGTTCAAAATGGCAATGATTGTCATGTTGAACTTCCAGCACCTGAACAAGACCCTCCCTCTCTTCAATTTCACATTGAAAGTTCTGATGAGATGTCACAAAAGGCAATTCAAAGTCATCAAAACACATTCATTTGCAAGATTTGCAGAAAAACTTTCAGCACCAAAGGACGTTTGCAGAGACACTCTTTAGTGCACCAGAATGAGACACCTTTCTGCTGTGGTTCATGTGGGAGCCGTTTTAAATCGAAATTCCACTTGAAAGAACATGAGATACTTCACACAGGTGATTACCACTACAGCTGCCAAATCAAATTTTGTCAAATGGCACCTTGAGACTGTTTGCCAGACTTAATTCTTAATCATCATCAAAAAATAAATAAATAAATAAATAATATTTAACTCACTCTGTGTAACCCAACAGTTGGGTTGCTGTAGTAAACCACCGGTTGGGGAGTGTAATAAACCCTCTGCTGTCTGTCATTTATGTTAATCAAAGAACAAAAGACAAAGAGAAAATTACTCACTGCACTTGACATATAAAAAATGATAGCTTTCAGTTATACTGTAATGTTAAATGGCTATAATTAATTGCTAAAATGGTCCTGCAGAACACAGGGGGCGGGTTTGGATCAAGATCCAACTCATCCCACTTTACATATCCCTTGATCACCGCCCCCTGGATCTCATGTGTTCCGCAGTGAGGGGCAACTGAAAATTTAAGGGAAAAAATCTATTTAGTAGAGACATTATTATCAGTACTGGTATCAGTTATTCTGGCCTTCATTCATAGTACTTAGTAAAAAAAAAAAGATGCCATAGTTCACCCAAAAATGAAAATTATCCCATGATTTACTCACCCTCAAGGTGTATATGACTATCTTCTTTCAGACGAACACAATCTGAGATATATTTAAAAATATCCTTAGTCCTCCAAGGTTTATAATGGTAGTGAATGAGGGCCCACATTTTGAAAATCCATAATCAAAGTAATCCATATGACTCCAGTGGGTTTACATATGGATATTTTTATTATGAAAATGCATTGCTTTGCTTCAAAAGGCCTTTATTAACCCACTGGAGCCGTATGAATTACTTTTTATTATAGATGGATGCATTTTTTTTGTTGTTCAAAATGTGGGCCCCCATTCACAACCATTATAAACCTTGGAGGACTAAGGATATTTTTAAAAATCGTCTGAAAGAAGGTAGTTATATACACCTAGGGTGGCTTGAGGTTGAGTAAATCATGGGATAATTTTCATTTTTGGTTGAACTAACCACAACTTCATGTTGTTTCAACATTATTTTGGAGATTCAAAGTGAAACTATTACAATATAAACATTTATTAAAAACTTTTTATTTTTTACAACACTGATGTAAAACTGATTATCATATTTATAGACTTAATTACAATACCATTTATTTCCCTACAGTAAGGAAAGCAGAGGATTGGTCCGAAGAACCACTGGACTCACAGCTCTCCCATGTGGAAATAATTCTGCAGCCAGACAGTGTAAATGTGGATACAAACCCACGACACTCTACTAAATTAAGTCTTTCTGATCAGGGCCCTGGGAAATATCCTTTCTATTGTAAGATATGTGATAGGCCATTCAAACGTCACAAGACCATGAAAAACCATATGTTTTTACACCAAGGTGATCGAAACTACCCATGTAAGTTTTGTGGCAGAAGATTCTATAAGAGCTGGCATCTTGCAGAGCATTTAAGAATTCACACCGGTGAAAAACCATTTGGCTGCAATAAATGTGGAAAGTGGTTTGTTCAGTGGAATCAGGCAAGATCACATATAATCAAGCACCACGAAGGAGATATGTCACTGTTATTAAAGGAAAAAGCCTAAACCTGTAAATTGTCTCTTGATATCATCACCTCTTGGGCAAAGAAATTAGAATGGTAATGTTAATTTTGAAATGCAGATGTACATTTCTAATTATGTTACACAAAGACATTTATCTTAGGTTTTATAGATGCACATACTCTTCCTAAATCTCATGTCTGTCATTTTTAAAAAGCCATTTTGATTACATTTTAATATTTTTTATAGCATTTTACACAATGTACATGGTTTCAAAACAGCTTTACAAAACAATTTTTTGAAGTGCTGATATTTTAAATTTCTTTGGTATTCATTGTGCAGTTCTTGTTAATGCTTCATTAAACATTATACATTAATATTTGTCATTATTCCAACAACAAGCAAACCAAAGGCAACTTATTTAGGTTGTACTCACAATAGGAGATCTGAACCGTTTCCAAGCAAGTTTGACCCCCAAAGTCCAGTTAGTTTGACTTGCATGACTGCTTAGTAACAAGTGGGGTTTCCCGAGGACAGATTTGAGAAGCACTGCTCTAGTAAAGTGCAGATGTAATGTGTACCATACATGACGATCATACCTACCATACCTACGTGAATCGTGTAGATTCGATGAGAAAAATATTATTTTAGGGAGGGGGGGAGGGAGTATTCATATTCAGTGAACTGCGGGTGCCCGTGCCAGAAGGGAGCGCGAGATTCAGGCTGCGTCCGAAAACCTAGGTAGCTGTCTTGCTGCCTCGCTGTCTTATGAGAGAATGACTTGTACGGCAGTGTTTGTGCATGAAGGCACCTCACGAAACTGATTTTGGACAGACTTCTAAGGCAGCGTAACAGTTTAATGATCTACAGCAATATAGTGCGAGCTTTGGTGAGAACTAAACAAATATTTAATTATTACAGTAGTAATTTCCCGATAGAAATTATATCAAAATTGAAATATGTCGGTCAAAATCATACATTTATACACAAACTGAGCAGAAAACGCAACTTTCAGACGCCATCTTTATTTTTCTAGCTCAACTGTCACAGAATGGAAAGCACAGGATTGTGGGATATCAAAGGCAGCTAAGGATACGCATACATGTATGCTTCCTTCAAAAAATAGGCCTTTTTCACAAGAATCGGAAATCACGTGACGCAGGGTAAAGTTAGTTCCGCTATGCGTCTATGACTATTAGATTGATATGCTCTTTTCGCAAATATCGCTTCTTACCTTTTCTGTTTTGTCTGTTTTCCAAGTCGCTTTTGTATAATCTACAAAGAAATTATTTTCTACTGGTTTGTAGCTTGTACGGCCGCTAAGACCGTTGAATTTACCGGCAGGT
Source organism: Chanodichthys erythropterus (assembly GCF_024489055.1). Lineage (NCBI taxonomy): Eukaryota > Metazoa > Chordata > Actinopteri > Cypriniformes > Xenocyprididae > Chanodichthys > Chanodichthys erythropterus. The sequence continues at coordinate 28,126,502 of NC_090226.1, forward strand.
GGATTATATTACCAGCAGTTTTCAGTCAGTAACTGCGGTCAAGTGGGCCGCGCGTCGAAAATACACGGTCAAGCCAGCCGCACTTTTTTTTAGGTCGCTCGTCTATTCCTGCACTTACGGTATGGGTGCTGGAAACGGTCTAAATGCATTTAAAGACGGCAGTTTCCTTTATACTCTTGCAGTTAACCGTAAAAAGGACAAGAACGTAAAGAGACATCAGATAAGTTATATATTGCTTTTTTCCCCATCTTATTATGTCTCTATATGTGCTATACATCATATGTTAATGTTAATATTAATGGTAATTATTATGAATCATTTATTAATTAGATTTTTTTTTAATTATTTTTTATTATTGATTTTAATGTTTTATAAATATTATACATTAATTATTATATATTATGCATATTAATTAATGCTAATATGAGTTTTATACATAATTAATTAATTTTATTACTTTTTTTGTTGTAATGTTTAATATTCGTTTATTGTTCTACATTATTAATGTTAACATTAATCTTAATAGTAATGTTAATTAATATTGATCATTAATTTTACTATTAAATTAAAATTTTTGATTTTAGTGTTTTTATATATACAATAATTATTTAAACATTATTTATTAATTTTAATGTTAATTATCATACATGCTTAATGTAAATTGTTTTATTTTATATATAAAACATATATACATCAAAAATAAAAATTGTAAAAAGTACCTTCATAGGTTAGCTCATTCTGTCAACTGATATTTATTAAGTGTTACTCTGGCTATTACTGTACTCATTTTTGTATCATTTTACTGTACAGTATGGGAGAAAATTAAAGTCAAACTCACCTATAATATCAAAGTGCATTCAAGCACTTGCACTGTAGCCCATATTCAAACCCTCATAAAAATCTTTTCTTTATAGGTTAGCTCATTCTGTCAACTGATAGTTATTCAGGGTCACCCTGGCTATTACTGTACTCATTTTCATACCATTTTACTGTACAGTTTGGGAGAAAATTAAAGTCAAACTCACCTCCACTATCAAAGTGCATTTTAGCACTTGCACTGTGGCCCATTTTCAAACACTCATAAAAATATTTTCTTTATAGGTTAGCTCATTCTGTCAACTGATATTTATTCAGGGTCACCCTGGCTATTACTGTACTCATTTTCATATCGTTTTACTGTACAGTTTGGGAAAAAATTAAAGTCAAACTCATCCACAATATCAAAGTGCATTTCAGCAATTGCACTGTGGCCCATATTCAAACACTCATAAAAATCTTTTCTTTATAGGTTAGCTCATTCTGTCAACTGATATTTATTCAGGGACACGCTGGCTATTACCGTACTTATTTTCATACCGTTTTACTGTACAGTTTGGGAGAAAATTAAATTCAAACTCACCCACAATATCAAAATGCATTTTAGCACTTGCACCTTGGTCCATTTTCAAACCCTCATAAAAATATTTTCTTTATAGGTTAGCTCATTCTGTCAACTGATATTTATTCAGGGTCACCCTGGCTATTACTGTACTTATTTTCATACCATTTTACTGTACAGTTTGGGAGAAAATTAAAGTCAAACTCACCTCCACTTTCAAAGTGCATTTTAGCACTTGCACTGTGGCCCATTTTCAAACACTCATAAAAATCTTTTCTTTTATAGGTTAGCTCATTCTGTCAACTGATATTTATCCAGGGTCACCCTGGCTATTACTGTACTCTTTTTCATATCATTTTACTGTACAGTTTGGGAGAAAATGAAAGTCAAACTCACCCCCACTATCAAAGTGCATTTTAGCACTTGCACTGTGGCCCATATTCAAACACTCAGAAACATATTTTCTTTATAGGTAAGCTCATTCTGTCAACTGATATTTATTCAGGGACACGCTGGCTATTACCATACTTATTTTCATACCATTTTACTGTACAGTTTGGGAGAAAATTAAAGTCAAACTCACCCACAATATCAAAATGCATTTTAGCACTTGCACCTTGGTCAATTTTCAAACACTAATAAAAATCTTTTCTTTATAGGTTAGCTCAATCTGTCAATTAATATTTATTCAGGGTCACACTGGCTATTACTGTACTTATTTTCATATCGTTTTACTGTACAGTTTGGGAGAAAATTAAAGTCAAACTCATCCACAATATCAAAATGCATTTTAGCACTTGCACCTTGGTCCATTTTCAAACACTAATAAAAATCTTTTCTTTATAGGTTAGCTCATTCTGTCAACTGATATTTATTCAGAGTTACACTGGCTATTACTGTACTCATTTTCATATCATTTTACTGTACAGGTTGGGAGAAAATTAAAGTTAAACTCACCTCCACTATCAAAGTGCAATTTAGCACTTGCACCGTGGTCCATTTTCAAACACTCATAAAAATATTTTATTTATAGGTTAGCTCATTCCCTCAATTGATTTTTATTCAGGGTTTAGTGATTTTTACTTCGTCCATCAAAGGACACAAAGTAAAGTAGGGATTGGTATTCACGTCACCGCTGACGTTGTGATTTTAGGACCACACGTCACTTAAGGTGTGGTTATGAGTACATCAGATGACCACTTCCTCTTTTTACCTAGTTCAGGGCACCAGTCAAGGTGTTTTACCTTGGCAGTATGAGAACACTCCCAGCAGGGGCTTTCATACATTTAGAATTAATGTAAAGTGGTCAGCTGATTTATCTGAAAGATTGGTGATATTGCTAACTTGTAGAACCTTTTCTGTATTATCAGCACAAGGAAGACACAAGTGTAATAAAATAAATTTTATTAACAAAAAGATAAACAAGAATAACTAACACAACAACTAAATGAATACTATGAATGATAAAGGAATAAAGTGCATAAGATACATAGAATACAAGTGATTAAGTTGGGTGTGGCTATGGAAGAGTTACGTTATCTTATGGAAAGATAAAGTGTTTCTCTGAAAATAATAAGGTGGAGAACCTTATTATGCACCAAACAAATAAACGAAAGATTATTTGTTATTAACTAACATCAGCTATATTACATCTAATGGAAATTAGGAAATTATATACTGATAATATACAACAATGCCAAGGTCTCTGTAAAGAGGTTTGGTTAAGTGATATTTACGTGCCACTTGGTTGAGTCCGACGACGTTGACGTCCTCCACTGGTTGTGCTGGGGGACGATGCAGTGGGGAGAGGAGCCAGAATCTGTTTCAACAGTCTTAAACACGAAGCTCTGTGGGATGCTGATCTCCTGAAGCACCAAAGGGTCCTAAAATCTGGAACATGCAGATGAGGCCCTGGTGTAGGTGCAGAAGGTCCTTAACAATATGGAACACACAGACGAAGATACCTTGTAGTGAAGGTTTGCTCTCCTGAGCTTAACCTTGTTGCAGATGTCGTTACTCGATGGACGGAAACTCTGAACGTAGTGTTTGTCAATGTTTCTTTCCTCACAAGCTGGAAGCTTAGAATGTGGTCGTCTCTGTTGCTGCCTCACAAGCTGTAGACTCAAATCACAGGATCTGTTGTTGTCTCTTCTGGATGGACCAGAGGCTCAGAACGGTGTTGTATCTGTTAATGTCTGTCTCCGTGCAGGACAGACTCAGAACGGCATATCTGTTGTGTCTCACCCGATGGGAGTGTCTGTTGAGAGGGTACCCTTTATCCCTTTCTGATGAGGAGGAGATTGCATTTTGGCGCTTCTTCATTTGAGTGCTGTGATTGGCTGTTGGCATCAGAGGGGACACACAGAGTGTGGCCCACCCTTCTTTCTCCTGTGGAACTCATTTGCATAAAGCACAAAGTTGGAAGTCTTTACAGTGTCTTTAAAGTTTACCAATGCATTTCTCACTTTCCAAACCACCACCAGAATACATTTGGCAATATTCTAAACAGATAGAAAAACATTCAATTGTACATTAACAGCTGGATTTGTATCAGAGGTTGCACTACAAATAGCTGTCACTGAGAATACTTATTTCCGTGAAATGGATGTGTATTTTGCATCAGTTCTAAGGTTTTCAAACATAGTTTTGAATGGATTTGGATGGATCTTTGTGATCTCTCTTTGTTTCACCCATTACTGCTAAGGTCCCGAGGAATTTTTATGGCAGGTCTGTGGCCAACCTTAGGAAGTAGTCTCTAGATGGGTGAAGGGCTGAAACTGCCTATGGACCAATGAGAAGTCCTGTCCTTCCCAGGCTTGGTACAAGAGGTCTTCTTCTTGCCCTCTAAGAGAGGTCTGGATGTTGTCCTTACATCTTTATCTGATGGCGTTGGACAGTTTGTATGTGTTAGGCCACCAAGATCCAATAAAAATGTAGCAAACCTTTGTCCACTGTTACAGATAGAGAGGGGCCCGGCCATAAACTGGGCCCTAGAATGTGCTGTTCACTACAAGGGTTAACCTGACTATTACTGTACTCATTGTTTTATCAATTTACTGTACAGTTTGGGAAAAATTTAAAGTTAAACACACCCCCAAACATCAAAGTTCATTCTAGCACATATAATGTCCCGATTTCAAACACTCATAAAAATCTTTTCTTTAGAGGTTTTCTCATTCTGTCAATAGATATTTGCTCAGAATGGCAATGGCTATTACTGTAATTATTTTCATGTCATTTTACTGTACATTTTTGAATCAAATTAAAGGCAAAACTCCACTATATAAGTGCATTCTAACTCTTGCAGCACCCAGTCGACTTGGTGGCAGACAACACCCTGAGGACAACCAACAGAGATGCAACCGAAGATGGAGACCCAGATGGAGCTGATGAGCTCACGTGCAGCCGATGGTCCCGGTGACCGAGGTGGAGCCGGGAATCCTGAGGACAGAGACTGAGTCGGTGGGACTGAGGATGGAGGCAGAGCTGGGGGGAAGGTAGAGCCAGATGGAGCTGTAGGTGTAGGCAGGTCAATGCTTGACCAAGGGGGAGCCTGAGGGATGAGGGAACCCAGATAAGCTATATGGCCGATGGTGGATCTGAAGTGTCGAAGGGCCGAAGTGGAGCAGTGGGCACAGAGGCTGGAGGTGGAAACAGGGGATCTTCTGTGCGAGAAGGAGCTGTTGGCCTGAAGACACTTGGCATCTCTTGCTGGCATGTGGAGGATGTAGAAGGTGATGGTGGGGCTGAGGAACTGGCTGAATGAAGAGGTGTGAGAGGGAGGCTGGGTGGGAATTCAGGAAATACAAGGGACACTACAGATACAGGTGCTGGAGATACAGATGGTACACCAGAGACCAGACAGGAAGAGGCCCCAGGGTGGAGTCGCAGGTGGGAGGTAGAATAGCGCCCCATTGGAAATACAGGGTAGAATCACCTCTCCAAAAAAGTCTATCAAGATCACTTCAACAAATCCTTCAGTTCATAAAAATATTTGCCAGAGTTTTACATACACATTTCCACAGCAGTGGTGTTGTGGGCAGAGTTTTTTCCCCAGCCCTCAAACTCCACAATCACTAACTCAGTGATGAATGGTGTTGCCAGCTTGCACACCTGGTAAGACTCTGTAGGTGGTCTGAGCTACAAAACACTCTATCCTTATCATTGGTATGGGCTTGTCTCTCATTGTCTTCTCTCTCACTTCCTTGTTCCAAAGAATGATGGCGGTCTCAGGCCCATTCTTGATCTGTGACGTCTGAACCGGATCCTCATGAGATTAATTAATATTGGTCAATCTGAAAGACTCTGACTTTCATATCTAGAAAGCCCCCCACAAAAGACCATTCTTGAGATTTGCCTTTGAGGGAGTGGTATACGAATTCCTAAATTCCTTCCATTCATACTCTCTAGAGCTCCGCATAACTTTATGAAGTGTGTAGATGCGGCCCTCTCTTTTTTGCAACAGAACAGAAAATCGGGAGCATGGCAGCCTTTTTCAAGTTGGGGTCTATTCTTCCCCTTAATAGATTTCAGAAGCGGCAAGGCCATTTGCAACCACTACAGCACTGGTTGAAAGACATGTTCCACCTCGTGAGTGGCACACAGGCCTGCACCTTCTTAGAGTTCGCCACCACTGTGTTCTTGGTCCCCTTGAAATCGTCCCATTTTTATTAGAACAGGATAATGCTGGGCTCTGTTTCCAGAAGGAAAGTGGTCATGACAGACATCTCCAAGATGGGTTTGGGGCCCTGTGTGACTGCAGAATAGCCTTCAGCTCATGGGCAACTCCCTTGATGAATTGGCACATCAACCATCTGATGGAATACGTTGGCACTTTGATGTTTAGGGTAAATTCACCTTTAGTTTTCTCCCAAACTGTACAGTAAAAATTTATGACAATAAGTACAGTAATAGTCAGGTTGACCCTGAATAAATATCAGTTGACAAAATGAGCAAACCTATCAAGAAAAGATTTTTATGAGTGTTTGAAAATAAGACATGATGTAAGTGCTAGAATGACTTTTGATGTTTGAAGGTGAGTTTGCCTTTAATTTTCTCCCAAACTCTACAGTAAAATGATATGCCAGAATGAGCAAACCTATTAGTGTTCGAATTTGGGCCATATGTGCTAGAATGCACTTTGATATTGGAGGTGAGTTTGCCTTTAAGTTTCTCCCATACTGTACAGTAAAATGATACAACAATGAGTACAGTAATATCTAGGGTGACCCTGAATAACAATCAGTTGAAGGAATTAGCTAACCTATAAAGAAAATATTTTTATGAGTGTTTGAATATAGGCTACAGTGCAAGTGCTTGGATGCACTTTGATATTATAGGTGAGTTTGACTTTAATTTTCTCCCAAACTGTACAGTAAAATGATACGAATATGAGTACAGTAATAGCTAGAGTAACCCTTAATAAATATCAGTTGACAGAATGAGCAAACCTTTAAAGGAAAGATTTTCATGAGTGTTGGAAAATGGGCCACAGTGCAAGGGCTTGAATGCACTTTCAGTGCATTCAAGTGGAGGTGGATAGTGGAGGTGAGTTTGACTTTAATTTTCTCCCAAACTGTACAGTAAAATTATATGAAAATCAGTACAGTAATAGCCAGAGTGAGCCTGAATAAATATCAGTTGACAGAATGAGCTAACCTATGAAGAAAATATTTTTTTATGAGTGTTTGAATATGGGCTACAGTGCAAGTGCTAAAATGCACTTAGATATTATAGGTGAGTTTGACTTTAATTTTCTCCCAAACTGTACAGAAAAATGATACAGAAATTAGTACAGTAATATTTAGGGTGACCCTGAATAAATATCAGTTGACAGAATGAGCTAATCTATAAAGAAAATATTTTTATGAGTGTTTGAATATGGGCCACAGTGCAAGTGCTGAAATGCACTTTGATAGTGGGGGTGAGTTTGACTTTAATTTTCTCCCAAACTGTACAGTAAAATGATATGAAAATGAGTACAGTAATAGCCAGTGTAACTCTGAATAAATATCAGTTGACAGAATGAGCTAACCTATAAAGAAAATATTTTTATGAGTGTTTGAAAATGGGCCACAGTGCAAGTGCTAAAATGCACTTTGATAGTGGAGGTGAGTTTGACTTTAATTTTCTCCCAAACTGTACAGTAAAATGGTATGAAAATGAGTACAGCAATAGCCAGGGTGACCCGGAATAAATATCAGTTGACAGAATGAGCTAACCTATAAAGAAAAGATTTTTATGAGTGTTTGAAAATCGGCCATGGTGCAAACTTAATGTACTTTGATATTGTGGGTGAGTTTAACATTAATTTTCTCCCAAACTGTACAGTAAAATGGTATGAAAATGAGTACAGTAATAGCCAGGGTGACCCTGAATAAATATCAGTTGACAGAATGAGCTAACCTATAAAGAAAAGATTTTTATGAGTGTTTGAAAATGGGCCACAGTGCAAGTGCTAAAATGCACTTTGATAGTGGAGGTGAGTTTGACTTTAATTTTCTCCCAAACTGTACAGTAAAATGATATGAAAATTGGTACAGTAATAGCCAGTGTGACCCTGAATAACTATCAGTTGACAGAATGAGCTAACCTATAAAGACAAGATTTTTATGAGGGTTTGAATATGGGCTACAGTGCAAGTGCTTGAATGCACTTTGATATTATAGGTGAGTTTGACTTTAATTTTCTCCCATACTGTACAGTAAAATGATACAAAAATGAGTACAGTAATAGCCAGAGTAACACTTAATAAATATCAGTTGACAGAATGAGCTAACCTATGAAGGTACTTTTTACAATTTTTATTTTTGATGTCTATATGTTTTATATATAAAAATAAAACAATTTACATTAAGCATGCATGATAATTAACATTAAAATTAATAAATAATGTTTAAATAATTATTGTATATATAAAAACACTAAAATCAAAATTTTTAATTTAATAGTAAAATTAATGATCAATATGAATTAACATTACTATTAAGATTAATGTTAACATTAATAATGTAGAACAATAAACGAATATTAAACATTACAACAAAAAATGTAATAAAATTAATAAATTATGTATAAAACTCATATTAGCATTAATTAATATGCATAATGTATAATAATTAATGTATAATATTTATAAAACATTAAAATCAATAATAAAAAAATAATTTAAAAAATCAAATTAATAAATGATTCATAATAATTACCATTAATATTAACATTAACATATGATGTATAGCACATATAGAGACATAATAAGATGGGGAAAAAAGCAATATATAACTTATCTGATGTCTCTTTACGTTCTTGTCCTTTTTACGGTTAACTGCAAGAGTATAAAGGAAACTGCCGTCTTTAAATGCATTTAGACCGTTTCCAGCACCCATACCGTAAGTGCAGGAATAGACGAGCGACCTAAAAAAAAAGTGCGGCTGGCTTGACCGTGTATTTTCGACGCGCGGCCCACTTGTCCGCAGTATACAACTAAGGCTACGCAGCTAACTTACTCATTCAGCAATTTCCCCGATCATATTACGTACGACGAACATTATTTATATAATTTATTAATAATAATAAAAAAAAAACTCCCAATATATACTTTAATAGGGGATATAAAATCGACATACATAATATTGTCGTGAGTTTAATATGTTTTAAATATATATAGCATGTAATCTCATATGGCATCATCCCACATTCAAGCATGTTATAACTAATCCTGATCGATTAAAATGATTAAACTAAGACCTAATTCATTTCCAACACCACATTGTACAACTATCAGCAACAGCACAATAATACTGTGCATAATACACACTTTAAGATGATGACGACAGGAAAATGAGTGAGAGACTGAAGTGTTTATATCAGACTGTAAGGTTTATATCCAGAAATATCAGGGTGCGAGTGGTCCTGTTTCACGAATCAGAGGATCTTGCGTGATAAGGGAGCTTCCAGCTGATCATTTCCCCAGCACGTCGCTAAAAGCACTCTATACATCCCAATGTGCATACTATCCACCCTAAATAGCACTGAATATTACACATAGACTACTATTTAGGATGGATAGTGTGCACGTTGAGACGCAGGCACCGTCTGTACAGCACATTTATTTATTAAATTTAGCTCTTAATGAGAGCTCTGTAGTCTCACCAATAATTCACCAAGAACGTTCAAACATTTTCATGACATTTAATTCGTAAAACGACTTTGATTCCCGAGCTGGTTCTGATCGAGGCTATCTATCACTGTAACCGGAAAAGCTTTTACACTGCGTGGATCGTTCCGGAAGCCAAAAACCCGGAAGTGTGAAATTGGCCTATCGATCTGAGCAAGGTATCTCATGAGACAGGAAGTGAAGCTAACATTGGATTAATTTCAAGGATTACTACCTTGAAATGTGTCCTCAGAAGGCAGCATTTTCCAGTTTTCAGACGCAGCCTCAGTGAACTGCGATTCAGTAAATTGCGAACAGGTGCGTGCGCCAGAAGGGAGCGCGAGTGCATTGCAATATTAACGCGAAGGGCCTTGCATCAGCAGTGCAGACCACCATCAGAAGCTGAAAGCACGCCTGGCCTCGGCGATTTACCTGACTTAATTTGGTGAATGATGGTTTCAATAATTTTAATATTAGCTCCTTGTTACCCAGGAGCTCTGTTGACATAGACTTAGCGAACGTTAGCCACAGCTTGATGAATTGAGTCATTGAACGCAGCAGGAGAGAACGCAACGTTAGCCAGCTAGCTAAAGCTCCGGTGGAAAATTATTAGCTAAAGGCCCCGGTATACTTAATGAAATCGAAGAAAGAACTGATGTGATGTCATTTCGAACAAAATCAGGCCAAAACGAAGTTCGTTTTGTGTTCATTTTGGAAGTTCGAAACGGCTTGCCAAAGCGAACTTTGAGGAAAAGTTTGTTCCAGCACCAAAACACCTTCATACTACCATTGGTTAGTGACGATAACGTAACAGGAGGTGTGCGCTGAGGCTCCCTCTTCACTCGCGTGGGAAGCATCTCTGACTCATTTGATCTGTAGAGTTTGCGGGTGAAAACATGAACAGACTAGATAGCTGCTTTATAGTACAAAATGAAGTTGTGCTTGTAAAAAAATGAGGCACTAACACTGTTTTTCATGTTTGATACTGTAAAGCTGCTTGATTTTAAGCAATCCATTGAATAAAGTGCTTTATGAAGACGTGACGTGACTGGAGTGCTACTTTGCAGAGCTATTGCTAACATTCCCATGCTGTTATGATCAGACACTTTTCTTATGCTTTCTATAATAAATGCTTACTGTTTTCTCATTTTGTGTTTATTTTGTTACTGAGAAGAAAGTGCACGGCACATATTTACATATTCATCTAAACGTCGCTCTTAGCAGTGTGGGCGGCGTCAGATGTTCAATTACAGTATATCGCTGGTCACACATTTCGAACTTCGTTTTACCCCTAAACGAAGAACGAAAAAGAAGTTCGTTTGAAGTATACCGGAGCCTTAACACTACCGTTTTTGAGGAGGTAGATTTTGAGGTGAGGGGACTGACAAGGCAGAAGGTAAAGTGGTCCACCGTTCTATCAATAAGCAGACCTACCAACCTGTACGCAATTTGCGTAGCGGATACGCATTTTGACTTCAAAGTACGCTGGTATGATTTGTCACTCTAAACTACACAAAAACCTGGTGACGCCTCTGTGCACGTGCAATCCTCAAATCAAGCAACAGCAAAAGAAGAAGAGTTCGACCAATCATAGCGTTAGGTTCTTCCCCCAAATAGCAAGTGGGGATGACTGAAAGTAGGCTGTGTAAAGCCTGTCATTAAAAAGAGACTGAAAATCAACACCAATAAAGATTCCTGCTCGATACCCCTTCATAATACTTAGTAAGGAGGCCAAAATAATTTTTGACTCATGGCTGAAGTTAAGTTTCTCCAGCTCTCCCCAGGTTGGCAAAAAAAGCATCTCAAAATGCATCAGATTGATGCTTTAAAATATGGAATATTTAAATTTTTCTTCCGGGGGAGCATGCCCTCAGACCCCCCTACAGGAGTAGTAGCCTTCTCACCTTTTTCACCCCTGACCTGTTTTCATGCCTGTCTGAAGCAAAAGTATTAATAAATGTGAGTATGCCTGTCCTATTTATACCTGGATGTGCCAGGTGGGCAGGATCCAGCATGTAAATCCCACTGGCCAATTCCCATTGGCTCCCAGGCGAAACCCTATTACGTCAGTATCGACGTAACATTGAACGTGACTGACTGAATAGGAACAGATATTGCCTGTGTTTTATCTAATTGTGCTTGCAGGGGATTTTTGTTATTTTTTAGATGCATGTGACCATGCCAAAGGAATAGTCTCTAGGAGAGTTCAACAGCAGCCCAGATGAGAAGAGTCCTTCTGGAAGTTATGACTCACCTGTGACCTTTACCAAAGTTGTATGTGTATAGGACAAAGAGTGTCAAAGATAATTTCTTGGAATAACTTCATTTGCGTAAAAAACAGAATACAATGTTGCTAAAGTTATCTGTACTGTTAACCTATCAGAACCTGTAGAAATGGTGTAAAATTATTATCCATGTGACTATGTACTAAGTGCTCCTGTTAGTTCGTGCTCCTGTTAGTTCCTGTTCCTGTTAGTTTGAGGTAGCAGTTTGAGGATCATCTTACTCATTTTAAACGGCCTTTGGAAGTTTGGAGAACTTCATCAGTAAACTCTGTTAACTGACTGAACTTCAACTTTGCCTCCTGGTCTTTAGTGAGCATACTGGTCTCTTTGTGTGGTTTAACTGTATTTTCCCAACAGTAGCAAGACATTTTCATACTCATTAGTAATAACAATTTTTATTCAGACCTTAAATGATTGCTTTCAGTTGTCCATTCATTTTATGGTTCTGTTACCTAATCATAAAACAGTACTTGTCAACCAGGATTTTATTTTCTAAATTAAAAAAAAAAAAAAAAGCCCAGGTATTAAAAGTTTACATTTGTCTGCCACATGCATCACATATGCTTTCTCATTTTAGAAAGGCAAGTAGCACCCAAGTACACCGTTTGAATGTGACCTTCTTCTACAAGAATTTGAAGGATGCATGTGGTATATCCTTCATTGGTACAGATGAAACATAATTCTTTTTGTCACTGTGAACATATATTATTTATTTAAAAAAAAAAAAATACCTGAAGGATTTAACTCAATGTTTAATGACTTCCTGAGAAGCTCTAATATTCCCTCAATTAGTATTTTCCTTCAGCATCCCTTCAGTATACTACCTGCACTCTCCCTGACAAAAGTAGGCTTGGTCTCTGCCATTAGAAACCATTTCCCTTAATTAAAATTGTGAACATTGCGTGTGCGTTTTCACTGGACGTGGTCAAAAGCTTGGTCTTGAAAGCTTAGATTCAGTTGTTGTTGCACATTTCCTATGGGCTGCAGACTTCCTCTTGGCCACTGCTTGTCCTGCTGTGCATTGAGGCAAGTGGTATTGATGTTGAGGGCCAGGCTAAGGTGGTGCAGCAGTGGGGCGCACCTGTACTGGTGGGTGAGGTACAGAAGCAACAGGAATGGAGGCAGGCAAGTTGACCTCTTGCAGCAGAATATTACATTCCTGCCTCTTCAGTCGCTTTAGTTGTGCCATTGAATGAGAGTCGTTTGATTTACATCAAACAACTGCAGAGTAGAGCTCTGCATGACTACACCATCACCCAGGACCAGCTGTCTGATCTTGCTGTTGTCTCTGACAGTTAGACTCCATCTGATCAGTGCATATTTACCCTGTTTATTTTACTTTTATGGATGTCACAGAGTTTTACAAAAATGCACTCTTCCAGATGACAAGAATCCGGCCACTGGGCAGGGGATCCTGTCGAACCTAGGATGCAACGTGTCATGCTTTCCACACCTGGCGTAAATTCAGGTTTCTTTTTAGAGCACCTGAAGTGTCCTGTTGTTAGACATGACTGGTGCCTTGCAGAGTAGGCCACACGCTGTTGGTCATACGGTAGAAGGTTCTGCCACAGAGCTATGATGGTACTGGCCTGCTAGGAGTTAAGTGTTTGTCCGGTTTCATTCCTCAGTCCCAACAAGTACTCTGCCAAGCTGTCCACTCTGTCCATCCTTGGGATACTGTGCACATCCACAACCTGGTAAATATATTAATATATAAAAATTAAATAAAAACAATATCATAAGCAGAAAAATAGCACACATTTCGCCATTTGCAACCTGTTAAATGTAATAATAAAAAAAAAAAATAATACTAATGAAATAAACATCAAAATAATAAAATTACAAGCAAGACAATAACACCACTGATACAACATGTCACAAAAGACTTGCCAGTTGTTGCTGTGCTGCAGGGGTGACGGATGATGGCAGTGAAGAGGAGGGACTAGCAGCAGCAGAGCTGGTACAAGCATGCCAAATCTGGAAAATGTAATACTCTTTTAAAAACACATTCTTATAAAATGGATTTTAATTAGAGCTTATCTTTTGCATTATGCTTTTATTTATTTATGTTTTCTTTAGATTTCTATTAATTGTCTTTCATCTCTGTCTATTTCACAGGGTGGTCCTTAAAACATCTTAAATATATTTTTCCTAATACAAGGCCTTAAGTCTTACAATGTCTTAAATTCAGATTCGATGGGTCTTAAATATTTTTTGTCGCATTACTGCAAAAATTTCTATAGTCTAGGCCCGGATTGGCTAATCGGCTAAAAAAAACCCGCTCATTTGCAAATAACGTCAATGATATCATGTCACTCCGTGGGTAAATTAACCTGGTCGTGAGGGACTCAGAGTGTGCGCCTGGAGAAGACAACTCACTCAAAAGTATATGAGAAGAAGGGATGAGGTGACGTCTGTAGGGATAGCAGGACAAGTTCTAAATCAACACTAAATTATGGTAAGGCAAAAGGTCTAAGCCACTGGAGGGCGATTTAAGTAACATAAATAAATAAAAAGGAAGGGGGAAAAATGCTAAATATAAAGGCATGTATGCAGCTATTACTCATATCTTAATAATAGTAGGCAAATAATAAAATATAGGGCTTGCATGCTTGCTTGTTATGTTATGTTGCTTGCTATGCTATTATACATTGGGCAACAATATTCATTTTCTGTCCAACTAGCTTACATAACCAGACAGTAAAATGTGATTTTGTAACATAATGTAACTTTTTTTAAACAAACATAATACTTTAATATTTTTCTGTAAAGTTGTGAAAATTTGGGGGATTTATGGTATTTTGTGTTATTTGCCTCAATTTGCAATAATTTAAGTATATACATTTATATAAAATAGCAAACTTTTATGTTAAATCCACTTTAATAAAGATCTACATTTGTAAATTTCATTCATAGTGATAGAAATGATAAATGTGCCTGGGTTTAGTGGACAATTGCTGCCATCTACTGGAAAGCAAACAATTAAACTAAAATTAAAATAACATGATTTTTTAAACTACAGCCACTAGATGGCTAGAGAATTAATCAATGGTTCACATTCTAAAATCATTATACCAATAAAAATGACAATATCAAATTTTAGCATTTTTGTACTATAGTTTGTGTTTGTTTACTTTATTTATTTATTTATTTTTTTTTGGGGGGGGGGGGGTATTTGAAGATATTTTTGAAAAATACAATCAATTACAAGGCTGTAGAGAACAGTGCACTATTGCATACTTATATACTATAGTCAGTTGTGAATTAAAGTGGGCCAGTCTAAGGCATGAAACTCCAGGGCTGAAAATGAGTCCCAATCAGGCCCTGCCATAGAGAATGCGAACCAATCATCATGCCGCGTTGCATGCCGGGGCGGCGCCACCATTTTGATAGGATCGCCCCCTATTTCTTGCACTGAAGTTAATACGGATACTTGCTTAACTTTTGTTTCTGCCATTAAGTGGAACATTCACATTTTTAATGATATTGTGTGCAGGAAATAGAAGCTATTTTATCGCATCGCATGATAATTTTATTTTTTTCACTGAAGTTTTGTAGAATTTTGTGTACAATGTTGATCTGTTTACTGTGTCACACGCTGAACGCTCGCTGCTGCTTCAGCCATCATATGAATATCCAGATAAATCTATGTGTTCAACATGCTAAGAGAAGTCGATTCAATTATTTGTTGGAAACGTTTAAATGATGCTTAAATGAGCATATTGAGTAGGCCTACAACTGTTGTCATTGTAAATATTCCCCTTTTCCACGATCACAGAGGAGGAGAATCTGAGATAATGGGTCACGAACACACTGTATTTTTTTATTTATTTCAACAAATGACAACCAAAATCAAAACCCTAGAAGCTTGTGAACAGTTTAGTAGTGGCTCCCTCCAAGTGGACATTTAAAACCGCTGGCTTAGTTTACTAAGACAGTGATATTAAAAGATGTGCAGACAAGCCCTGAATATGAACACAGTGTGTTTAATTACACATTAAGCAATTTCTACCATTATGAAGGAAATGCTTAAAATGGCTTAGGCATTTTAAGTGATAATGAAAGTTTATATTTTGGTCTTATCCGTTTTTCTGCACATATGTGCTTTTTTAGTAAATAAAATTTAGTCTCTTTAATATCAGTCAAGTGCATTAAGCATTTTATTTACATGAGATGTAAACGTGTTGCGTTCATATTTTGGGCTCATATGCGTATCTCCACACAGTATGCTTTAACATTCACTATTTATTATTATCAATGTTAAAATGCAGTTTTTGCTGCTTAACATTTTTGTGGTAAGATTTAAAAGAGAGAAGAATTAATACTTTACAGTGGTGGTCAGAATTATTGGCACGCTTGGTAAATATGATCAAAAATGACTGTAAAAATAAATCTGAATTGTTTATCCTTTTGATCTTTAATTCATAAAATTAACAAAAATCTAACATTTCATTGAAGGAAAAGAATTGAAAGTGGGGGGGAAATCAGATTATGAAATTAATGTTTTTCTCCAAAACACTTTGGCCACAATTATTGGCACCCCTAGAATATTTTATGAGTAAAATATCTCTGAAGTATATTCCCATTCATATTTACATTTTTTTTTAACACACCAGGGTGATCATGAACATGAACTTGTCCAGCCGAGACTTCCTGTTCCGTGGGAGTATAAACATAAGGAAACACAAAAGCCAAATTGTCATGAGCCAGGTCTGATTATTCTTGTTTTGAGTATCTCTTTCCTTCTCCCTTTCATCTTTCATTGGTCTCAGCTGTTTCCCCTTACCACTGACGCGCACGCTCCCGTGCACGTACCTGTTCTGTGTCTTCGCGCTGATTGCGCTGCCTACTTCTCCCTGTTCTTCGTCGTTGTCTGTGTCTGGGAATTGATGTATGTGAGTGTGACGTGCTCCTCGTTGTCTCGCTAAACTTTATTTGTGTGTGTCTTAGCAGTCAATATTCTGTGTCTGAGTTCCAGCCCCAGTCCAGAGACACGAACTTGTTTCCTGCTGCCGGTTCAGTCGAACTGTGAGTCTGTCTGGCGTGGCAGCTTCTATCTGCCAGCACGGACCCTTTCCATCTGCTTGTGCTTCACTCCAGTGGGACTACAGTCGAGGATCTGTGACTCGGGAAGCCGCTGTTTATTCTTTTGAACTCTAATAAACTATTTGCAAACTCCTTTCGCCTCTGGGTCTTCTAGGCTCACCTGACAGAATTCCCGGACCAAGAAATGGACCCGGCGAAGGAAACACAGATTCACTTTGCTGTTAGGATGCAGGGGGCAATGTTCGGTCATCATGAGCAGAAACTCTGCGATAAGACATGCGGTTGAGAACCTCATTAGTCAAGTGACAGACTTATCTCACCGATTTCAATTTCTTCATCATGAGCTCTCTGATTCTCCACCTCCCAGGCAAGCCTCTGAGCCAAGAGTGAACAATCCACCAAGATATGCCGGTGAGCCCGCAGAGTATAAAGCCTTCCTAACTCAATGTGAAGTTGTTTTTTCTCTCCAACCCACTACGTATGTGACCGACCATGCGAAGGTTGCATTTGTTATTTCTCTACTGACAGGGACAGCGCGAGACTGGGCCACGGCAGATTGGGAGGCGGAGGTGGTATGCTGTCAGTCCTTCACTGCGTTCCAGGAGGAGATGGTAAAGGTTTTCGACCACTCCGTAAGCAGATGCGAAGCATCCCGTCAGCTCGCTGTCTTACGCCAGGGAGGACGCTCAGTTTCTGACTTCTCCATAGAGTTTCGTACTCTCTGTCAGCTTCGTGTGAGTGGAATGAGCCCGCCTTGACGGTGCGGTTTCTGGAGGGATTGTGTCCTGAGATTAAGGAAGAGATCTATGCGCGAGAAGTCCCCACTGCCCTCGATCAGCTGGTGGAATTGGCTATCCATTTGGAGAAGCATGCTGACCTCCGACGCTGTGCCCGCGGTGCCCAACGAGCTCCACGTCCACCCCAACCTGGACCAGCGACTGTTTTGTTTGAAGCTGGTCAGTTTCCTGAGCCCATGCAGACTGCTGGAATTTGCATTTCGCCTGCTGAACGTCAGCGTTGAATCCTCCGTCATCTTTGTATGTACTGTGGGCATTCGGGACATCTGGTGGCTGTTTGCCCGCTAAAAGGGAATGCTCGTCAGTAGACCGGGGGATACTGTCAAGCGCTGTTTCTAGTTCTTCTCCCAACAAATCAGTCACCGCTCTGCCCGTTGTGCTCTGGTGGGCAGGAACTACTACTACATGCCAAGCTCTCATTGATTCTGGGTCTGAGGGAAATTCTATGGACGAGCAGTGGGCTCGTGAAGAGAAAAAAATTCCTTTGTTGAAGCTCGATGACCCTACCCCTGTGTTTGCATTAGATGGCAGTGAGCTGCCAAGTATACACTTTATTACTGCACCTGTGAGTCTCATCATCTCAGGCAACCACCAAGACACTTTTTCTATTTTTGATTCTACTATTGACCCTATTGTTTTGGGTCTTCCTTGGCTCGTTCAACATAATCCACAAGTTATTTGGTCACAAGGAACCATTCAGTCTTGGAATTTGTCTTGTCAAGTCCAATGTCTTGTATCTGCTGTGTCTCCTGTCTCTTCTGTATCTGTGTTGCAGGAGGAGCCTGGTGATTTGTCCGGAGTGCCGGAAGAGTATCACGATCTGCGGGCGGTCTTCAGTCGTTCCCGGGCTGCGTCTCTACCTCTTCAACGTGCATCGTTTTGTTTCTTCTTGTCCCGTATGTGCTCAGACCAAGTCAAGTAATTCTTCGCCCGCCGGTCTCCTTAGACCCCTTCCCATTCCGTCTCGTCCATGGTCACATCTGGCCATGGACTTCGTTACTGGTCTCCCTGCTTCTAACGGTAACACTGTTATTGTCGATCGCTTTTCTAAAGCAGCTCATTTCGTACCATTTGTAAACTCCCTTCCGCCAAGGAGACCGCGCAGATTATTGTTGAAAATGTTTTTTGTTTGCATGGACTCCCTACTGACATCGTTTCAGACAAAGGTCCCCAATGCTTCACAATTCTGTAAAGAATTTTGTCGGTTGATTGGGGCTACTGCCAGCTTGTCCTCAGGTTTTCACGCCCAGACGAATGGTCAAGCTGATCGTACTAACCAGATTTTAGGACGCATGCTTCGTTCTTTGGCTTTTCGTAACCCAGCGTCGTGGTGTGAGCAACTCCCCTGGGTCGAGTACGCCCATAATTCTCTTCCCTCGTCGGCTACCGGGTTATCGCCGTTTCAGTCTTCATTAGGGTATCAGCCCCCTCTGTTTCCCTCTCAGGAGACTGAAACTTCTGTTCCCTCTGTCCAAGCTTTTTTCCGCCATTACCAATGAACTTGGAGAGCTGTTAGATCCACCTTATGTCGAAATAGAGAACGCACCTGTCGTGCGGCCAATCGTCATCGCATTAAAGCGCCTAGATAAGTTTGTTCTCTGGAACGTACCTAGATATGTTTGTTCTCTGCAACGTCGTCGCATTAAAGCGCCTAGATATGAATGGTCTCTGCAATGTTGCTGCTTCTTCACATCTGGCAGTCTGTTTCTGTTTATTTCTGGAACTCTAATAAACTATTTGCAAACTCCTTTCGCCTCTGGGTCTTCTAGGCTCACCTGACACAAATTCCCTTAAACATTCATCACAATGAGTAAAACCAAACAATATAGTTCTGATGTGCAGCAAAAGATTGTTGAGCTTCACAAAATAGAAAGTGGCTGTAAAAAAATAGCTAAAGCACTGAAAATCCCCATTTCCACCATCAGGGCAGTAATTGAGAAGTTCCAATTAACTAAAGATGTTACAAATCTATCTGGAAGAGGATGAGTGTCTAAATCGTTGTAATGCATGGTGAGGAGGAAAGTTTGAGTGGCCAAAGACTCTCCAAGGATCACAGTTGGAGAATTGCAGAGATTAGTTGAGTCTTGAGTCTCAGAAAGCCTAAAAAAATTTATTAAACAGCACCTACATCCCCACAAGTTGTTCCGGAGGGTTTCAAGAAAAATCCTCTGCTCTTATCCAGAAACAATCTCCAGCATATTCAGTTGTCAGTCAAGACTGGAACTTCTAACCGGACCAGCTTCTATGGTCAAATTAAACTAAAAAAAGAGCTTTTTGGCAGCAAACCCACCAGATGGGTTTGGTGCACACATGCATAAAAAGTACCCCATGCCCACAGTTAAATATACTGCTGGATCTTTAATGTTGTGGGCCTATTTTTATGCTGGAGGTCCTGGACATCTTGTTCGGATACATGGTATCATGGATTCTTTCAAATACCAACAGATAAAAATTCAAAACCTGACCGCTTTTGCTAGAAATCCAACAATGGATCCAACAACAGTCCCCCAACCTGAACCCTAAAGAAAATGAGTGGAGTGAACTGAAGAGAAGAAGCACTAACATAGAGCTGGGAATCTGAAGGATCTGGAGAGATTCTGCATGAAGGAATGGTCTCTGATCTCTTGTCAGGTGTTCTCCAAACTCATCAGGCATTATAGAAGAAGAGTGAGAACTGTTTTCTTGGCAAAAAGAGGTTGCAAAAATTATTGAATAAAAGGGTGCCAATAATTGTGGCCAACATGTTTTGTAGATAAACATTTATTTCATAATGTGACTTTCCCCCCACTTTCAATTCTTTTTCTTCAATGAAAGGTTAGATTTTTGATAATTTTATGAATTAAAGATCAAAAGGATAAACAATGCAGATCTATTTTTACAGTCATCTTTGATCATATTTACCAAGGGTGCCAATAATTCTGACCACCACTGTAATTCGTCATTGTCATGAATATGGCTTCCACGGTTCATCCTCCGGAGGGAGCCATCACCGGAATACTGATTCACTATTATTCGGACTCCATTTCCCAAAGGCCCTCAATCATGGGACTGATTACACTCACACCTGATCTGCATCACACTCACACTATTTAAGACACACACACACACACACGCACTACATCTTTGCGAAGTCTTGATTTGCTACGGTGGTCATTTCTGAGCGTTTTTCTGTGGACTGATTTCTTGTTGTAACCTGGACTGTTTATCACCTGTGAACCTTTGCTGCCTGTCTTGAACCTTGCCTGTGCCCTGGATTGTGATTGTTTGCCGCCTATCTTGAACCTTGCCTGTGACCCGACTCTGATTCTCTGCTGCCAGCCACGACCCCTGCCTGTCCCTGTTTATGGTACTGCTCTATCCCTGTCTGTATCACTGCTGTGTTTAATAAAAGCTGCAAATGGATCCCCACTCTGTCAACCCATCATTACAGAAGACTTCGCCAACCAGCGATCCATCAGCTCTGTTACAGATCTCCACCGAGTTATCAGCTCAGGCCAACCAGCTAGCGATTCATCACCACCAACTGACACGATTGATATCGTTAACGGAGGAGCTGGTAAAGACAATACAAGGCCTACGCCTCAACCCCGCCGAGGCCGCCATGTCGCCACCCGCCGCACCTGCCACGCCAACATTTCCAACTCCCCTAGCTGTGAACCCTCGTTTGGCCCTGCCTGAGAAGTTTGATGGTACTCCAGCAAAATGTAAGGGCTTCCTTCTCCAGTGTTCTCTATATGTTAATCAGCAACCCTCCCTGTATCCTACAGAAACTAGTCGTATATCATTTGTGTGCTCTTACCGGCAAAGCGCTGGATTGGGCCACTGCTGTCTGGAGAGATGATAACTCTGCATTCCCCACTTTCGCTGAGTTTCTACAACGGTTCAGAGAAGTGTTTGAACATCCAGCAGGCGGACAATGTCCGGGCGATCAGTTGCTCTCTTTCACTCAGGGCAAAACAACAGCAGCTGAATACGCTTTACAGTTTCGCACTCTGGCGGCTCAAAAAAACTGAGTGGAGGATACATTGAAACTACTGTTCTGTCGAGGTTTGACCGTGGAGCTGCAAGCAGAACTCGCCTGCCGGGATGAAGGTAGCTCATTGAATTTATTTATTGAACTTTCCATTCACATCGACAATCTCCTTCATTCATGACGCCCCTCGTGCGTCCCCAGTCCTGTCAGTTCAAACCCCGAACCCATGCAGCTGGGCTTCACTCCGCTTCAGCCCGAGAAAAAAGAGAGGAGACGTCAAATGCATCTCTGCTTGTACTGTGGTCAGGCGGGTCACTTCAAAATCAACTGCCCAGTGCGACCAATGCCCACCAGTTCCAAAGCAGTGAGTTCCTCCATTCAATCCGACTACGCACCCACCTGCCTCAAAATTCCCATTCAAATTACTATCAACAACCAAATAATTACCACACAAGCTCTTCTGGACTCTGGTGCAGCAGGGAATTTCATGTCTGACACTTTCATCAAAGAACACCATATTTCCCTAACGGACTGCCATTTTCCATTGACAGTGGAGGCGCTAGACGGAAATCCGATTGGAGGAGGGAGATTTGCGCACATCACAGATGAAGTCAGATTACAAGTAGGAATTCTTCACCACAAACACATCCAGTTCTATGTCATACACTCACCTAACAACCCCATCATCCTTGGTCTGCAATGGCTCCAAACCCATAACCCACATATCTCCTGGAAGGATGGACAAATATGAACTGTTGAACTGTTGAGCCTGAATCTGCCGCTATGAAAGCATACATCGAGGAGGAGTTAGCCAAAGGGGTTCATTCGACCATCCACATCACCAGCCTCATCAGGATTCTTCTTTGTCAAGAAGAAGGACGGGAGGCTACGGCCCTGTATCGATTATCGAGGTCTGAACGACATTACTGTCAAGTTCCGGTATCCCCTGCCACTAGTACCAACTGTTCTCGAACAGTTACGACAGCAAGCTGGATCTCCAAGCTGGATCTCCGCTGTGCTTATAATCTCATTCGTATAAGGGAGGGGGACGAGTGGAAGACTGCTTTCTCCACGACCACCGGCCACTACGAGACCCTTGTTATGCTGTTCGGGCTTTCTAACAGTCCATCAGTGTTCCAATCATACATTAACGACGTGTTCAGAGACATGTTGAACCACTGGGTCATAATATACATCGATGACATCCTTATATATTCCAGATCAATGGAAGAGCACACCCAGCACGTTCGAGCAGTTCTAAAAAGACTCATCCAACATCAACTATACGAAAAAGCTGAAAAGTGTGAGTTCCATCGAACCTCCACCTCCTTCCTGGGATATGTTATCAGTCAAGACGGGGTTGCCATGGACAATAGCAAGGTAAAAGCCATACTTGATTGGCCCAAACCACGCACACTCAAAGAATTACAGAGGTTTTTGGGCTTTGCGAACTTCTACAGGCGGTTCATTCGCAACTTCAGCAGTGTTCACCCGTTCACCGTTCTCACGGACCACAAAAATTTGGAGTACCTCCGCTCTGCCAAGCGCTTGAACCCCCGTCAGGCTCGATGGGCTATGTTCTTTACCCGTTTTCAATTCAAGGTAACTTACAGACCAGGGTTCAAGAACATCAAGGCCGACGCGCTGTCCCGACACACAGATCAGGTAGAGAGACCCGACACAGAAGAATATATAATCCCTGACGCACTTCTTCTAGCACCAGTCCAGTGGGACGTGATGTCAGAAATTTCTCAGGCCAACAAACAGTCCACTCCACCAGCTGCATGCCCACCAAACCGTACCTTTGTACCAGCTCCTCTGAGAGAGAAATTGCTGCACCACATCCACGACCTTCCCAGTTTCGGTCACCCAGGTATCACAGCCATCCATAACCTTCTACAAAATCAGTTCTGCTGGGACTCCATGCTTCATGATGTCACTCAATTTATGCACAATTGCACCACCTGTCAAACGTCCAAAACCCTTCATCAGTCTCCGGCCGGCCTACTGCAACCTTTGCCCATTCCACAGCGCCCTTAGTCACACATCGCCATAGACTTCGTCACCGACCTGCCCGTATCTCAAGGTAACACCACTATTCTCACTGTTATAGACCGTTTCTCAAAAGCCTGCCGACTCATTCCTCTGCCCAAACTCCCCACTGCATTCGTGACCGCTGAGCTGCTCTGCAACTACGTCTTCAGGTTTTACGGGTTACCTGAGGATACAGTGTCGGATCAAGGTCCGCAATTTACCTCCCGAGTCTGGTCTGCATTCTTTAAAAAATCTAAATGTCAACATCAGCCTCACATCTGGCTATCACCCAAAGTCCAACAGGCAAACGGAACGAATGAATCAGGAGCAGAAAGATCAGACTGAATGGAGTCGGTATTTGATGTGGGCAGAATACGCCCAAAATTTCCTCAGAAAACCAGCCACGGGGATTACACCCTTCCAATGTGTCTTAGGCTACCAACCTCCCTTGTTCCCGTGGTCAGGTGAACCCTCTGAACTGCCGTCAGTGAATGAATGGATGTGGAGGAGCGAGGAAACTTGGGACCTGGCTCATCACCATCTGCAACGCGCTGTCAAGAGACAAGAGGTTCAGCCAACAGACATCGACGACAGAATCCCCAGTACACCGTAGGGCAATGGGTTTGGCTCTCAACCAGAGACCTGCGTCTAAGACTTCCCTGCAAGAAACTCAGTCCCAGGTTTGTAGGGCCCTTCCCAATTATTAAACAAATCACTCCTGTCTCATTTCAATTAAAACTGCCTGCAAACTATCGTATCTCTCCTACTTTCCATGTTTCGCTGCTGAAACCCTCCGGGGGTCCGAGAGGGGAGCCGGAGGTAGCCGAGAGTCGTCACCCCCTACCACTGATCATTGAGGGCGAGGAGACCTATCAAGTCCAAACACTACAGCTATGGAAAAAATTAAGAGACCACTCCAAGTTCAGAAATCAATGTTAAGTGGTCTCTTAATTTTTTCCATAGCTGTGTATATATATATATATATATATATATATATATATATATATATATATATATATATATATATATATATATATATATATATATATATATATATATAAATAATGTGCATATGTGTGTGTGTGTGTGTGTGTGTGTATTTTTATCGCAGGTTTGGTCTTAAATTTCATGTAAGGTGGTATTAAAAAGGTCTTAAGTCTTGAATTTAACTTGTTCATATCTGTAGACACCCTGTTTCATGATTGCATTGTGCATTTTTTTGTGATTTGAAAATGTGTTTTTGAAAAATTATATAAAAATAAATTTTCAAATTATTATTATACAATAATGATGATGATGATGATTATTATTACACAATAATAATTACATAATAATAATTATTATAATACAATATAAGTATCAATTATTCAGAATGAAAAAAATGTGACAGGCATAATTACCACTTGTTGCTAAAGTGCAGCTGTAGTGATATCAGATTCAGGCCTTGAAGGTCCAGCAGTTGCCAGGAGAGAGGTGGGAGTTGGAATGATGGCTGAGCTGGTGGTGGCAGGTGATGGACCAGAGGACAGGTCCAGTAGCCCAATGGTTGGGTCCAAATCATCTTCAAAACCTTCATCTTCCAACTCTTCCTCTGTGCCAAATCTTACAGCATATGATCAGTCTCCTCTGAGTCAGGTTGGACATCCTGCAAGGCCCTCCCTGTCTGGCGGTAATCTAACCTATAGGTAATCTATACATATTAGCTTCCCTGGCACAGACAAGAAAATAGAATAGAGGAAAATTAACTTTTCAGAAAATTCATAAAAAGATCATTCTGTTTCATGGATATAGAAAATAGCCTCCTGACGGAAAGCTTAAACTGACCAGTGTAAACAGCAGGTGGCTGAAAAGAGGGGACAAGCTTCCTTCCAAGCACCTTCACACTGTAGTTGTTGACATAGTGAACAAGGTCGCCTGAGTAGCTGAGCAGAGATGGAGGCCTGACTGCCGGGGATGCAGCTTCCCAGTCCTGGTTCCATCTGTTAAGGCCTTCCAGGAGGTACAGTTGGAAATTCAAGCTGTTGGCACTGGTTCCTTAAGATAGTACAAATATGAGTAATATTGATAAGTTAACTTGTTGTGTTTGGTTCTTTGACAGACTGTGTCAGTATTTCCAGGATTATAATAACAATAATAATAATAACAATAATTATAATTATAACAATAACAATACTACTACTAATACTACTACTAATAAAATGTTTAACTGAAAATATCTAATCTTGCTGATGAATAAAAAGTGATTCATACTGACCTGGAATTAACCTGTTCAGAGGCAAGTGGAATGATTCAAGTGATATGGACCCCTTACACATCTGTAGTTTGGAAAGACAACACTCTCCCTGGCAGTGGTGCCAATTACAGTGTACAAGAGGACACCTGGTTCATCCTGAATGCACTTCACATGCTTCATTTTCCAGATGTGCTGCATCCTCTCGTGGTCCAAGAGAGGGACACCAACATAGTCTCTGCCCTTTACCCCCATGAGCTCATTCAGAAGCAGTTCAATCATTATGACAGTCTGCCGCTCCCCCTTGTCCGGCTTTTGAAGTGCAACGCCAGTTCCTCCTTGGTTATCTGCTGGTCCACTAGTTTTTCAGTGATCTCAGGAACAGCTTGTTTCAACTGTTCCCTCGTAGCTTGACGTAGCAAGACAACATCTACACTGTCCCACTCAAAAATGCAGATTGACAGTCTGGACATGAAGATGGGGTAAAGAGGATGTGCATCCTTTGTACACCCAGATGCGGCCAGTCGCCGCATGAAGTGGTATATGTTAAGCTTTACAACCAGGTCTGGCCACCCACCAAATCTTTGTTTTAGCTTTGTCTGTCCTGGGCCCTCCTAACAACATTCACAGTCAACATAGAGAAGCTGAGGAGGAGCCACAACAGCATTGCTGTACCTGCGGATGAGATCAGCCATGTTGAGAGAAGGACCCTCCTGAGCAGTCATGGAAACTGATGAGGATTTGGCCCACCTCATTGCTCACAGATGTAAGCCATAAGGCGGTCCCCTTGGCAAGGCCTGATAGCTTATTGGTGATCTGTGATCAGAAAAGACAGTGAGTGCCTAAAGCCCACATAAACTTGCAGAATGTTTCTTTTATATGTTATAGTTTAATAGTAATAGTATAACAGTATTCATAGAATTCATCACACATTAGCAGACATTCATATTGAGAGTTAATACGGTCATAGTTCATAGTTCAATATACAAAGTAATTTTAGATTAACATTATCAATTGTTTCAAAGTTATTTTAGTTAAACATTTGTTTAATTGTTTTATTTTGTAATGTTTGTAATAGAACCATTAGTCTGAGATTGATTCTTTATTATGGTGAAATTTAGATTAGATCCGTTAATCTGAGATTGATTGCTCATGTTTCGCTTTCTCACACGGCATCACGAAAGTTTCTCCATATGGGCGAATGTTATCAGGTGAGATCGCGAGAGTTGGCTCATACGAGTAAACGCCATCATTGAGAAAACATCACTTATCATCTGTTGTGATCATTCTCCGTTTATTCTCAGGTAATGGATCACTAAAGTTATTATAATGCATTTAGAAAACAAGTTTAAATGTTGGTGACATGTGTATGTATTATTTGAATGAGAGTAAAAGTTTTATTTTGAGTGTGTTAGTGCGTGTACATGGGAGGAGCACATGGTAGCCAGGCCTAACACATGGTTGTGTAATGCTAATATGGTTTTAGATGCCGACGAATTAGTGGCGACGAAAGCAGACTGCAGGGTTGGTTCATGTCGGCAGCGTCTGTGTGCAAAGTTGCCTTGACAAACCAAACCAACGCTCGACAGCTGACGGCCAAGTAGCACGTCCGTTCTGCGCCTGCGTAAGATGAAATACCTTTCCGTACCAGCAGGTGGAAGTAGCTGAACAGCCAATCAGAATGATCAGATGGCCCGACGGACTGACGAGCTCTGATGTTGAATCGGCCGAAAAAAAGCAGACGAGGACCAACTTCAGCCGACGGTGCGGTACACACTGAGAAAACTTAGTCGGCCAACGAACAAAAACTGTGTCCAACACCAGCTGCAGAGAACCCCTGGTGCCCCCGCTTTTATTCTGGTGATTTTAACCACTGTAAATTGGATCCTTCACTTCCTGGCTTTGTCACATGTAAATGACATGACAATAAGATTTTGGACAAGTGTTCACCCAAAAATTGTCATTAATTACTCACCCTCATGCCGTTTTACACACGCAAGACCTTCGTTGATCTTCGGAACACAAATTAAGATATTTTGGTTGAAATCTGATGACTCAGTGAGGCCTCCATGGCCATGACATTTCCTTTCTCAAGATCCATTAATGTACTAAAAACATATTTAAATCAGTTCATGTGAGAACAGTGGTTCAATATTAATATTATAAAGCGACAAGAATATTTTTGGTGAGCCAAAAAAAAAAAAAAAACATGCACATTATTGAGAATGTAGGCTATAGGCTACAAGCAAGCAGGATGAACCAGAATATCGACGTAATGCACTGTTAAATAATTTCTTATTTCTTGGGCTTCACTTTTTGACTTTCTTTGTGTCTCAGGATTTTTCCATTGTGCACATCATGTACCTACCTAGACAAAACAAGAAGTAGTAGTCCTTGGACACACTGACACTCTCACACGCAACCAGAAGTTGACGACACACACATTTACACACATACATTTCATAATTGTTATTATATTTCTTGAAATGCCCTACATGGTAAGGTTTAATTCTTAAGCCGTATGATTGGATGCTCAAGCCATTCTGGAGTTTATTGTTTGACCTATGTCTATAAACATGACCCTTCTTCCTGAATAAATCTGAGAATGCTTTGTACCACACTTCTGTGTCTGCTTGGTCATTCTCCCGAGATCTCGCGCTGCTGCTGCACATCACAGGGGTTGAGGTGCCTGTTTCTACAAATATTCTACCTATGATTGAGATTTTAATCTAACAGTTTGAGGGCTCGTCCAGGATATTCCCATGAAACACGTCCCGTGAGAGGTCATCCTTCATCATAGGTAAGTTGTTATTTAATGATTTCCTGTGGTGGTAGGATTGATTGATCTAATCTCATAACAGGTAGTGTTATCCTTGGATGGAGCTCTAAGAGTTTGTCCAGGAAGATTTGTCTGTAAGGGTACTGTTTAAATGCACAGCTACCTGACACTTATTTTGGTTATCCCTCCAGTCCGAGGAAGATCCGTGCAGATCCGCCCTGACAGATATCCTTTCAGATCTACTCTGATGGAAAACAAAGTGTTGAAGGGAATATTCCGTTTGACGAATTAATAAAATTGGATGAATAATTATAATTAAAGAATTATAAAGAGTCCCCTTTGGTGTGGTGTGGCAAATTAAAAATCAAAATGGTGAAGGATGGGTCAAAAGATATCAAGACCAATACAAGATACAACCCCGAAATTGGATGTTTAGAAATAATTGTGGATGTTGGACTGAGCCCTATTTATCAAATTTAAAGGGGTGGACTCAGGGAAAAATACAATTGGATCCTTTCCCTGAAGAAGGGTCTTTTAAGCCAGGGGATATGGAAAGTGCAAATTCGATGATTAATGGGGGCTGGGGAGACCCAGAGTGGAATTATAAGTACATGAAAGAGTCGTACAGTAAATGGAAAGAAATGAAACATATTGGGATAAATGTCCAGAGAGGTCAAAATTAAAAAAAAAAAAAAAAAGGAAAAAAGGATTACCCATACCAGCCCCATGCCCCAGCATCCTCTTCAAATATTTGTCAATATAAGGCTCCTACAGTAGAGGAATTGAAACAACCTCTCATTCCACCAAAATTATATCCCACTCTGCCAGAATGTAGAGGAGACAGATATACAATGATGAGTGAGACACAACAACAGTGTGTAGCAGGGGGGGCGCAGCTGCCAGTAAACAGGCAGACTGTGAGCAGGCAAAAGGTGAACAAAAATCAGAGCCTGCTTTTATGTTTGTGAGACAGGGAAATCAAATTGCCATACGCCCTGCTAAGGCAAGTGACATCAAAAGCATATGTAACAATCTGCCTTCTCCCTTTCATCCGGTGAAATTTGTGCAGATCCTGAAATGTCATACCCACTACGCACAACTGACTGGTCCAAATTTTAGAGTAATATTCCTCAGAACTTTGGGGGATGATGTGACAGAGACAGAGATTATTGATGCGTGTCCTTCTCTGAAAACAGAAAATGATAAAATGACTGGAAAAGGGACTGCAGGGAGGAGGAAGAGCATTTAGGGGAGGAGGAAGAGCATTTAGAGACTTTTTTACGAGGAGCTGCAAAGGACTTTAGAAAGAAGGGTTATTTCAAAAAGAGATATATCATATGCCGCTAACACTAAACAAGGTCCAAAAGAATCTGCCGCAGCTTTCATAAATCGATACAAAAAGTCATGGGAGCAGTATTCCAAATTGCCGACCACACGATATTATAGCATACTGTTCATTAACACATGTTTGTATAATATGAATCTAAAACAGGCCCAGCTGATAAGAGTAAACACATCACGAATTACTGAGTAAATGTAAAGGAATTTTGTGTGTAAAAGAGTTAGATGCTGCTGCTGGAGGATTTTCAGGTAATAGTGCGTTGACAGTTAAAACTTAACCTGCATTTTTGCAGACAACAGGGGAAGAATCCCCACAAAGGCGAGGGAAATGTCATTATTGTGGCAAACCTGGTCATTGGGCACAATAGAGCAGGAAATGAAACTATGATGAGCAAAGACGCAAACAGGGAGAGACAGGCAAAAAGGAGAATTCCAACTCCAACCAAGAGACTGGTAACAAATTCTAAACAGAATGGACTCCCCAATAGGGAGGCCTACGGAGGGAAGGAACCCCAAGTACTTCTATGCTCACTCTAAAATATAAAAATAACAAAATTGATTTGCCAAATTTGGGATTAAGTGTAAATTGGAAAAATATTGCTTTCTTATTGATACAGGTGCCCGCTGCTCATCAACAGTTTCTGCAAAAAGTAGGCGTTTTCTTTGGGTATTGATGGGGTTCCAATCTCCGGCTCAGTTACACATCCTTTGCCTGTTTAGATTCTTGATATTGAATAAAATAAACTGTCAAGTCATATGTACATATCGTTATATATTTCACTTAGCGTACTGTATGCTCATACAGCTCTATAGTATTTGAAGAGAATGAATTACAGTCTGTAAAGTGTTCATGTAGGTGTGATGCAGAACTTTTAGAATGTTAATAAATATGAATTCATGCTGTAGTGAAAAATGGTAATATTTATACATGATTTGACAGTTTATTTTATTAAATATCAAAAATCTACCATATACCATAATTTTAGATTGTTGATATTAGAATATCAACAATCTAAAATTAGATTGTTCATGCAGTAGTAAAAAATGTGCAATATTTGTTGTTTATTTTATTAAATATAAAAAATCTAAAAGGTGTGCATCATGCTTGACACCTACATGAGCACATTACCGTTTATGACTGTTAGTCATTATCTTCAAATAATATTGAAGTTAGAAATGTGTATACCAATGTCGTATGTCGTACCAACTTTAGAGATGGTCCCTAAATTCGCGAATATGGACCATCCAATGTCAAGACAACTTTATGCCAGTATTTCACTGGGAAACCCTTAGCATCAAACTTTGCACATTATGTCCATATTCTGAGTCCACCTGCTTGCCTGTAGCTTATATAGTATAGTATATGTGCAAGTTCAGTGGTCTTTTATATCACTGTATTTAGTCTATAAAGATAAGTTAAGCGTTCTATATGTCCCGACGGCAGGGGAATCCTGGAGTATGACGTGTGAGGGAAACCCCAGTACTGCAGCACAGCCACGACATAAAATTAAGTAAAGTTATATGTCTACCTCAGATTTAACATTTGAATTGTAGGCTACATCAGCATTGGGAATAACGTTATAATCTCGTTCACTGCAGAGAAAGCTGCTTACATGTAGACTACACAGGGAAAGTAACATTAAACAGATTGAATAGTTTGGAAGTTAAATCTGAAAGGTGAATATGGATTATTGAATTTTTAACATTGAAATGTGTGTGAAATGTTTTAAATTGAAATATTCACAGCTTAAAGCTGCTGTCCACGATTTTTCCTCTTTGTCGCCATCTCTTGTTTAAAACTCGCAATTGCAGTCATATGCGGAACAGTTATTTGTACATGCGTTGTGCCTCGGCACAGCTTGTCAGCTTGTCAATCTAATGATTGCTGTCAGTCACCGCACCGGTGTGGATACTGAACTTCAGAATCACAGATTCTACGTCTTTAAAGTATGACCAAAATAAGAAATTTCACTGGAAAATATCATCTGAACAAGTAAGTAACATGTCTGCCACTTGAGGGGAAAAGCATTAGGCCTAAGCAATCTCTCCACTCACAGGCGGATTCCCTTGCACAAAACTGGACGCGCGCGCACGCTCTCGCTCAGATATCACATCTGCGCGCTTAAACTTTTGTCCTCCTGCATGTGCAGCCGTGAATCTAGAATTGTCTTCTCTCCAGGATTTAATGTTGCCATAAGCGCAACATCATAGTGTGGGCACCCACCGGCAAAAACATCGGCGCATATGCCAAGTTTGCCAACAAAAGTAAATCAATATTTACACAGTGTAATAGTTGTAAATTTATCTGTCTCATGTGTCCCGCAATTTCCCGCAAAATCACATCTACTGTCCTGCAACAGATCAATAGTCAGGCGGTCACCCTAGTCTAAAGTCACAATGAACACATTTTCTCGCTCGCTGCGGCACTCAATTTCTGCTTATCAGTCGCCGGTTACTGAAGAGGAATCCAGCAGACCAGCTGCACGAGACAACGATATGGCGCAACCAAAATTGATACTGTTACATGATTGGCTGTTAACGTGTCACTCCCTACGTTGCTAGGTTACCAAAGAGCGAGTGCCTTTGTTAATGCAACCAAACTTGCTTCGCAACCTCTGTTTTCTTCCGACGAAGAATAAAAAATATCGAACGTTCTATCGAACACATTTTTTATCGATCACGTGTCTATCGCGATACATATCGTTATTGTTTAATCGCCCAGCCCTAATTAGGCCTACGATAATTCACGCTGCCAATAGTTATTAAATCTAATGATCGCTTAGCTCTGATCACGCCAAACCGTGCAAATTATTATTACTGTTATATTGTTCTCAAATTGTTAATGTTAACAACATCAGCATTGTGTGACTATGTGTATTTAGCGTTACCTGTAGATTTCAATTTCTGTAGCCACTCCACAGTCCAAAGTCTTTTGCTTTTTGACTACGGCTGAATCTCCAGTTGTCACTGATGATTGTCATTTGCATCTTTCTATGTTACAATCCGCCATCAAAATGATAAGTTGCTGTTTGAAAAGGCTATAAATGATCCGCTGCAAGCAGCATCCTCACGTGATAAAACTGACTAGCCTGGACGGACTTCTTCTCCTTTCTGTTTATGGATGTGACGTAATGACGCACAGAGGAACTGCTGCATGCTCAAATTTCCCGCAGAAATCCGCCATGTCGCTCTTATTATAAAACATTATTACAAGCTTACCGTCGTGAATCGAGACAAGAAAATTAGATAGTTTTGAATACTGGCTGATTATGTACTTGCTCAAAAATTGATTTTGGATAATTTTTAACCAAAAAAAGTTGCGGACTGCAGCTTTAAATATACAACCATGTTGAATTTCAGCCCATAAAAATGCAAGCCCTAAAAATACAATGCATTAAAATATAAGCATGGTTAATGCAATGCATATTTTTTTTTCAAGTAGTGCAATTCAACAAACTTTTTATTTCAAAAACATATGGCATTATTGTACTTCCATACTCTCTCGCATAAAGCCCAAAATGGACTTGTAAATGTACTAACATGTGACGCTCCAGGAAATCCATTATATGGACAAAGGCATGTCAGTGGATGAAAAAAAAAAAACACGAAATGTTTTGACTGATAAAAAAAGTGAAGACAATAAACACACAATTGCAAGAATAGTCATCTTCTTGGTGCATTTTCATATCAAAATATATGAATAACGCAGTGCTGACACCTTTTTTTTTTTTTTACAGTATAGAAACTATAAATTATATTTTCTGCTTTATTCTGACTGTCCCTGTTGTTATTGTGTTTTACAGTTATGTAATACTGGACTTTTTTAAAAATGTGCTTACAGCTACAAATATTGTGAGAATACAAATAGACACAAAAACAATGTAAGGGCAAAGATTAACAACCTACATTTTTTATGTGCATAGATTTTTAAAGTCAATAAAAAATTTAGAACAGCAGTGCAATTTTGACACATCAATCTAAAATAATAAATAATAACCTAATAATCAGACACTCGGTGCATTGCAAATGGGATATATCACCCTCCGAAGGGCACTTCGGAGTGAAAACAATCATGGCCGCCATATTGAAGGGTTGTTCCAAACCGAAGTGCTCAAAACTGGCCACTTCAAAGGGCCCTTCAGAATGAAGGATTTCAAAGGGTACAACTGATGAACATTTCGGGCCCCCATGATCCTTTGCACAGAGAAGTTGTTTGACATCACAGAATGGGTATAGGAGGCTCAGAGTTCGATTTTACATATAGCTAAATGTATGTATAGCATTTTTCTATACTACTGTAATATTTATACGAGTTAGATTTGGTACATTATTATGGTCAAAACGACATTGTACTTCAACAAAAATACTTTACAGCTACCTTTATCAGTCCATTCAAATGTATCAAATACATAAACAAAAAATATGATATTGTGCGATAAATCAAAAATAAATAAATAACGTTAGACAAAAGGCGCAGCTTGCACAATCTACTCCTCCTCGATTGTCTTGTTAAGATGATGCAGAAGTGCGTTCCAAAAAAAGAGTTTTTTTGACCCCTACACCCTTCTTCCCTTCGAAGCTCTCACTCTGGAGGGTAAACCTTTAAAGGGATTAGGGCATAGGGATGAGCCCTTCCAAATGGAACGCAGGGACTGTATTCCTGAGTTACAACAGCTTCCTCTTTCATGGCGAAACATCAGACTTTGCCATGGACATGCCCTTCAGCAAAAACTCAAGACTCACACCATCGGTGCTTGGGCCCTAATAAACCAAAACAAACATTTACCACAGTAGTGCAATTTTGACATGAGAGCCTAAAAAAATAATAAAAGAGGAAATCGGCCACAGCCATCTGAACACCCGGCCTGTGGACCACCTTGAACTTAAAAGGCTGTAATGCCAGATACCAACGAGTGATCCGCGCATTGGTATCCTTCATGCGGTGGAGCCACTGCAGGGGAGCGTGGTCCGAACAGAGAGTGAATTCCCGCCCCAGGAGATAATAGCGGAGGGTGAGGACGGCCCATCTAATAGCCAAACACTCTCTCAACGGTGCTGTACTTAGCTTCTCTCTTTGAGAGCTTACGGCTAATGTACAGCACCGGCCGTTCCTCACCCTCTATCTCCTGGGACAGGACAGCACCCAGCCCCCTGTCCGACGCGTCAGTCTGCAACAGAAAAGGGAGAGAAAAATCAGGAGAGTGAAGCAATGGCCCACCACATAGAGCAGCCTTCACCTGGGTGAAGGCCTGCTGGCACAGCTCCGTCCACTGGACCGTATCTGGCGCATCCTTTTTGGTTAGATCAGTCAACGAGCTGGTGAGGGCCGAATAATTAGGAACAAACCTCCTATAATATCCCGCCAGCCTGAGGAACTGTCTAACCTCCTTTTTGGTCTTGGGGCGCGGACAGGTCGCAATCGCTGCCGTCTTATCAATTTGGGGACGCACCTGTCCATGCCCCAAGTGGAAGCCCAGATACCTTACTTCCACGCGCCCAATCGCACACTTCTTCGGGTTGGCCGTGAGCCCGGCTCCCCTCAGCGATCTCAGGACGGCCCTCAAATGCTGCATATGCCGCTGCCAGTCATTACTGAAGATAATAATATCGTCCAGATAGGCAGCAGCATATGCACCATGGGGCCGCAAAATTTTATCCATGAGACGCTGAAAGGTAGCCGGTGCCCCGAACAACCCGAACGGAAGGGTGACGAATTGGTGTAATCCAAACGGCGTCGTGAAAGCAGTCTTTTCTTTGGATAATGGCGACAAGGGGATCTGCCAATACCCTTTCGTTAAGTCCAGTGTCGAATAAAATCGAGCCGTACCTAGCCGGTCAAGCAACTCGTCCACCCGAGGCATTGGATACGCGTCGAATTTCGACACTGCGTTCACCTTGCGATAGTCCACACAGAACCGAACTGAACAGTCCGTCTTGGGAACCAAAACTATCGGGCTCGCCCAGTTACTGCTGGACTCTTCTATTACTCCCATTTCAAGCATAGCTTCTAATTCTGCCTGCACTACATTTT
This sequence comes from Chanodichthys erythropterus, assembly GCF_024489055.1. Classification (NCBI taxonomy): domain Eukaryota; kingdom Metazoa; phylum Chordata; class Actinopteri; order Cypriniformes; family Xenocyprididae; genus Chanodichthys; species Chanodichthys erythropterus. The sequence continues at coordinate 28,162,551 of NC_090226.1, forward strand.
TCTTGTGTTCAGGCAATCTATACGGCCGGCTGCGAACCACCACGCCCGGCTCTGTCTCGATGTGGTGCTGAATGAGGTTTGTACGGCCCGGTAGGGGAGAAAACACGTCTGCAAACTCTGCTTGTAACTTGGATAAATCAGTGAGCTGTGAGGGCGAGAGGTGATCTCCCACTGGGGCCAGAGCGAGGGACTGTTTTTTGACATTCGCCTCTGGCCCGAGATCATCCTCTCCGCTAATCACCGTCGCCAGCATCACTGATTCCGCCTCATTCCATTTTTTAAGGAGATTGAGGTGGTAAATCTGACGTGCTCCTCTCCTATCGGAACGCACAACCTCATAATCGAGCTCACCGACTTGCCGTGTCACCACAAACGGTCCTTGCCACTTTGCAAGTAATTTCGAGCTTGAAGTGGGAAGCAATACAAGTACTTTATCTCCCGGTGAAAATTTGCGCAAGTTAGTTCCCCTGTTATACAGCTGGCTCTGTCTGTGCTGGGCTTGTAACAAATTCTCCATAGACAGCCGCCCCAACGTGTGGAGTTTTGCTCTCAAGTCCAGCACATACTGAATTTCATTTTTGGCCTGAGACGGTCCGTCCTCCCAAGTCTCTCTTAGGACGTCTAATACCCCCCGGGGCTGGCGTCCAAAGAGAAGCTTGAAGGGGGAAAACCCCGTGGAGGCTTGCGGGACCTCTCGCACTGCAAATAACAGAGGTTCTAACCACTTATCCCAATTTTTGGCGTCCTCTTGAACGAATTTACGAATCATGGATTTAAGCGTGCGATTAAACCGTTCGACCAGGCCATCCGTTTGTGGGTGAAAGACGCTGGTACGCACGGATTTAATGCCCAACAATTCGTAAAGTTCGCGTAACGTGCGTGACATAAATGCCGTGCCTTGATCAGTGAGGATTTCTTTCGGAACCCCCACTCGGGAGATTAAACTAAACAGTGCATCCGCAACACTCTTAGCAGAAATGTTGCGTAGTGGCACTGCTTCAGGATATCGCATTGCATAATCCACAATGACTAATGCAAAGCGATGCCCTCTTGCTGATCGCTCTAATGGCCCGATGAGGTCCATACCAATTCTTTCGAAGGGGACCTGCATTAATGGGAGGGGGCGCAACGGCGCTTTTGGGGTGGCCGGTGGGTTAACCAACTGACATTCCCGACAAGACGCGCACCACCTGCGCACATTCTCGTGAATGCCCGGCCAAAAGAATCGGGTCATGAGACGATTTAGTGTTGCCGTTTGTCCTAAATGCCCAGCCATCGGATTAGAATGAGCCGCGTGGAAAAGCATTTCCCTGCGGCTCCTTGGAACTAATAATTGGGTCGTATCTTCTTTTGTCTGAGTGTCCTGGGTCACTCGATACAACCTATCTTTTATGATCGCAAAATACGGATAAGAAAGTGGACACCCAGGCTGGAGAGGCTGACCATCGATGGTGCTGACCTTTTCAAACGCGTTTTTTAGCGTCTCATCGTGAGACTGTTCCAGGGGAAAGTCATCGCGATCCGAAAGAATAAGTCTTCCAATTTCGCTCTGTTCCCCTGAAGCTGAACTCACCGGTCCCTGATCAGTCTCTCCCGCCTGCACTCGCACCTCCTTATCCCGCGATTTTTCCCCCCAAGAGGCATCCGAGCATAAACACCCCAATAATTCATTAAATGCAGGCCAATTCGTCCCCAAAATTATCGGATGCCGGAGGTGCGGATTAACTGCCACCTCCACACTATGCTTTTGACCCCTAAATTGAATAATGACGGGCACTAACGGATATTTCACCACATCCCCGTGCACACACCTCACCTTAACCAAGCGGCCTGTATCCAATGCCCCAGACGAAATCAGGCTTTGATGCACCGAGGTTTGGTTACATCCTGAGTCCACCAAAGCCTGATAGGTACCCCCCTTGACACTCACAGGTATTTGGTACTCGCCAGCTTGACCGGGGGCAGCCTGCGGATCGTCCGGGACCCGGATCAACGTCCCAACCTCCATCACTGGACACCTGTCCACAAAGTGCTCCGGGTCCCCGCAACGCCAACAGGCCGGCCCAGACCTGCCCGTCGCTCTTGTGGCAGGGAGCGGGTTAAATGGTTGACGCGGAGAGAGGGGAGAAGCAGGAGCGGAGTCCGGCCCGGCAGCAGGGAGTCCCACCCCCAGGTGGGTAGGCGCAGCCGGCTGCCCGATGGTCTCCTGGTGAACCTCCCGGTCAATCCAGCTCCGGAACCTCTCGCGGTCCTCCTGCTGGGCCTGGGGGCGATGGCTTGGAAGCGACGTTCTTGGTCGGTGCGCAGGTCCAGCAGGGCTCGATGTTGTTCCTGATGCAGGACCGCGAGGGACGCGATGACTTCCACAAATGTCGATGGGGAGGACGAAGATTGCATGGCAGCGGCCACCCAGCTTCCTTCCCGGGTTTCGGCACCAGTGTAATACAACTAATGTTCTTATGTGTAGGAAGGAAGGGGACAGGGTCGGCGTTCAACTGCTGACTGAGCTTTATTTCAAGAATTAGAAACGTCCAACAAAAACTGTGCAAGGCACAACAGCAAATAAAATAATCCACAAAGGGCTTCACTCCAGTCACGGCATATACAATCCACAAAGGGCTTCACTCCTGGTCACGGCTGTACAATCCACAATGGGCTTCACTCCAGTTAGTCGTGCACCAGCTGCTCAGTCAGCAGTCCCCCTCTCTCTCGCCGACTCCTGCTTCTCGCGGCGTTTTAACCTGTCTCCGCGCCAATTACTGAAATGAGAAACAGGTGTTCGTGATTTACATTTAACTCGCTCACTCACCAAAGATCTCCCGATGCTCTCTCCCGCCGCAGACCTCGCTGAACCACGCCCCCCTCGCCACATTATATATATTTTTTTTTTTTTATTTATATATATATATATATATATACGGTACGTACCTCGGTTTTGAAGTCACGGTTCGGTACAGTTTTCGGTACAGCAGGTGGAGAGAAAACTAAACATAAAATTGCTTTTTTTAAATTATTAAACAGAGGTTTACTGAACAAATTGTGTTTTTGTCTTTAAATATATTAAATTAAATTAAAACTAAAAGTTTCTTAAGGATAAAAAAAATGATCTCTGCTAATGCTATAAACTATGTAGGGAGCCCTAACTTGAAAGAAGCCCAAACTATTAGCCTAAATTCAATTGTTTTTTATTTTTAGATTAAATAATCAACACTCAAATAACAAATTGTATGCAAACCTGTAAGCTGCACCTAAGGCAGTTTTTGCATTAACTTCTAAATGTTTTTACTCCAATTCGTTGTTGAAATATAATCATTTCTACACAGTGGCTGTTATTTTAACATCAGATTTATTTAAACATACATTAAATAGCCTAATCAGGATATCACTAAAAGATTAAGTAAAATAATGAATATATTGGCTAATACAGTGCATATATTAAGCGAAAGAGTTCATTTCTCTAGCGAACTAACAAGCTGTGAACACTGAATGGCTTTTCTGAGGTAAATGCATCATGACATATTGTTGAATACGGACGCTTTCATTGATGTCTTTCCACCGTTGAAACACTGAATGAGCGATTACATGAGATATGACCATTTCAGTAAGTTGTACTGAATCTTGCAACATACCTTCAGATGTTCTTTCATGTTTATTCTGTAACTAGTATTAAGGAGGAAGAGATGAACACATTCCATTGCGCTCCGCGCTCGCGCTGCCGGTTGAACTGAGGCGCCTGTACAGTGATCTGTCACCCCACATCAAAGCACGTCAAAATGGCATTTTCTGTTTAAACTTCATGATTTCGTGGACAGAATTTGAAGGATGACACTTTGTTTCTTATCGAAAGTAACAAAACACAGAGCTTATTGCGCTTATTGGTGGTGAATACTGGTTGCAATGTAATGCTTCGGTACACACGTGCACCGTACCGAAAGCCCTGTACCGAAACGGTTCGGTACAAATACGTGTACCGTTACACCCCTAATATATATATATATATATATATATATGAGTCAGAAACGGTAGTGCAAATAAGTTACAATGACAGTACTGCAAGTGAACGGTAGTTTAAATAAACATATTTATGAAACAGACATTCTCAACTATATTTTTTTGAATGTAAAAAAAAAAAAAAAAGGAAAAATACAGAAATAATACACATCTTTGCCAGAGCACCCATAGTGTGCGTCTCAATCAGCTCTCTACCTCACTAGTCAGGGCACTGATCAGAGAGTCGGACACATTCATTTACATGGTATACTAATACATGACCTAGGAAGCTAGGGAGCTGTTTGAGATGCAGGGATAGTTTGTAAGGGTCTTCCTCGTCTACTTACGTTCTCTTCGTCGTCTTGTGTGCTCGGTAAGACCGTTTTGTGCTTGAGCGCCACCAAGTCGTGTTTTACTGTAACTTCAGCATTTTTAAGAGATGTATAAAAAAAAGTATAAAAATGTATAAAACTGTGCCCCGGCTAAGGGAGCCTCAAATGCGGAGCTGGCATCTCACTTTGTTGCTTGACAATAAAGTTAAATACTTCTGAGACCTGGAACTTCGACTCTGCGAGTTTTTCTTCGAGACCAGATCTGAAGGGACAAAGAGACATCAAATTTGCCACGACCAGAGACAGCGCTCATAAAGATAAAAAATGATATTCACCTAAAGACAGATACAGGTAAATTATCAGTGCTGGTTCTACTCGACCTCAGTGCTGCATTTGACACTGTTGATCACTACATACTTCTTGACAGGCTGGAAAACTGGGTTGGGCTTTCTGGGATGGTCCTTAAATGGTTCAGGTCATACTTAGAAGGGAGAGGTTATGTGAATATCGGTGACCATAAGTCTGAGTGGACATCCATGACATGCGGAATCCCTAAAGGTTCAAAACTCGCACCCCTCCTGTTCAATCTATATATGCTGCCACCGAGCCAAATAATGAGAAAGAACCAAATTGCATATCACAGCTATGCAGATGACACCCAGATTTACCTAGCCTATCACCTAACGACTACAGCCCCATTGACTCCCTGTGCCAGTGCATTGATGAAATTAAAAATTGGATGTGCCTAAACTTCCTTAAGTTAAACAAAGATAAAACTGAAGTCATTGCGTTTGGAAACAAAGATGAAGCTCTCAAAGTGAACACGTAGGGGTCAAACAATTAAAAATCAAGTCAGGAATCTTGGTGTGATTTTGGAGTCAGACCTGAGTTTCAGTAGCCATGTAAAGACAGTAACTAAATCAGCATATTATCATCATCTCAAAAATATTGCAAGAATTAGATGCTTTGTCTCCAGTCAAGACTTAGAGAAACTTGTTCATGCTTTCATCACCAGCAGGGTGGATTATTGTAATGGACTCCTCACTGGTCTTCCCAAAAAGACCATAAGACAGCTGCAGCTCGTACAGAATGCTGCTGCCAGGATTCTGAGCAGAACCAGAAAATATGAACACATCACACCAGTCCTCAGGTCCTTGCACTGGCTTCCAGTTGCATTTAGAATTGATTTTAAAGTACTGTAACTTGTTTATAAGCCTAGGCCTAGGACCTCAATACATTGCAGATATGCTCATAGAATATAAACCTAACAGATCACTCAGATCATCAGGATCAAGTCATTTAGAAATACCAAGGGTTCACTCAAAGCAAGGAGAGTCTACTTTTAGCTGTTATGCCAGCCGCAGCTGGAACCAGCTTCCAGAAGAGATCAGATGTGCTCCAACAGTAGCCACATTCAAATCCAGACACAAAACACATCTTTTTACCTATGCATTTGCTGATTGAGCACTGTGCTATGTCCGAACTGTTTGCATTTTATTTTATACGTATTATATTTTTATTCTTTTAATTACTTTTCCTGTTTTTATTTAATTTTTAATGTATTTTCTTTTATTTATCTTTTATGTATCATCTTGTTATTCTGACTTTAAATGCATTTTAAATATTGCTGTCTGGTTGAAAGAGCTAGGAGAATTAGGAAGAAAGCATTTGTGATTAGGTTAAAATTTGGTAAATTTGGATAAGGGGACAAACCATGGGGAAATTTGAGCTGTAGTGCATGGTTAAGATATCTCTGGATTACAGTCAGGTCACTTTCCAAAGGGGAAATTTTAACTGCGTTGCATAGATAAGATACTCCGGAAGGGGGATTAGGGTTGTGTGGTGCAGTTTGATGTCTCCTGGCAAAAGGGGAGATTGAAACTTTGTTTATCAGTTTGAAGTGCCTTAACAGGTAGCAGTCCTGTCGTGTGAGGAAGATCCATTCAGATCTGCTCTGATTGATAGATCCATTTAGATCCACTCTGACAGATAACAACAACAAAAAACTCCCTAAGACTTCCTAGCTCATCCATCCAGTCTTTACTGTTATTTATATTCTTTATGTTCTATTTTTTATTATTCTTCTTTATGTAAAGCACTTTGAATTACCATTGTGTATGAAATGTGCTATACAAATAAAATTGCCTTGCCTTGCCTTGTCAAACTCCCCCAGTGCCTGCCATAGGGTGATGATCTTGATGCACTCTTCTCCAGACAAAGCCAGACGGTGGTCTCTGAGGCTAACCAAAAACTCTGCCAAGTCCTGCACGGCTCCATACCCCTTGATATTATCAAGTCCAACAGAATCCTAAAATGAAAGATAATTTAGGAACGTTTGATAGCAGCAATGAATATAAATATTCATATGAAAGCACAGCCAAAATAACCTAGATTTGGTTTACACATGTAAATGTACATTAAAAAAGAAACTTTGCCCTTACATCATGTGAAGTATTCTCTTCAGATATTGGAAGTTCAGTCTCTATCAAAGTCCTGAATATGGCTCTCAGTCATTGCCAGGGTCTCCTTGGTACCATGGGTGGTTCTCCTGGAACGTAGGGCTAGCTTGCTATGGCTGATACAGTGCAGAACATCAGCCTTGGATGATGGTTTCTGGTTAGCCTCTAGCTCTGCACGCTTTGCCTTCTTCAGGGCCGTCAGGTCCCACATGAAAATACAGTGGCTGAGGCGACTCATAACTGTGGCATACAACTGGTGAGAGTCGATGGTGCAACCCATAGCAAACCTCCGCATAAAGTGCAAAACATCTAACCAGATGGTCATTTGCTCCCACTCTTCCAACGTCCTCCTCAGAAGAGTGTTGCCCCAGCAGTCTCGGTCGACATACATTACCTCGGGAGGAGCCACCGCAGCCACTCTGTATCACTTCAATCATAGGTCCGAGACCAAAACCCTCACTGGTTGTGAGAATGGACATGATCACCTGTTCATACTCATTACAAACATTATTTGCCCAGGTAGCTGTGCCATAGCTGCGTCCTGCTAGTTTTCTGGCCACTTTTTTGGTAAAATCAGTTTTTAAGATCTGACCATATTGGGATGTTATAGAGGCCTTGATCTCATCCAGCCTTTGCAGGACATCCTGGGCATACACCTGCATCGGCCACAGTGCTTAGGGATAGAAGGCATTGAAGGAGCAGCTTCAAATGTCACAGACAGGATCAGGCTTGATGTGACAACACTGGCAATCCCCATGCAGTCTCTCAGATGCTGCAACCAGACCTCAGCATGACACTCCTGCAGCTTTCGCTGGGTTCTGGCTGCTGCTTTTTTCCAGCCCTCGTTAACACATTAAACTACCTCGAGGTCACATGCAAGTTTTGATGTACGAATGGAAGGAAATTGCACCCTGTGGCCAATGTCGAGTTGGGAGATGATACCATGGCTCCAGCTGATGACCTTCCTCTTACATCTTCGGCAGGCCAGGTACTCAGATGCCACAAAGTACATCTTACCCAAGGTAACCACCTGCCTGATCTTTTGATGCAAGCCAGCTGAGGTCAGAAGGTCTTTCTGACAGTCTGGATAGGGACAGGTCGGCTTCACTTGCCACAGATTTCGTGGCATCCAGAGCAGCAGGGGATGGCCAAAGTAATTCTCCAAGGAAAGTGAATTACTGGTATTCAGTGGCACCTATGGAGGATACCACCAAAGTTTGTTCACCCTACTAAAGATCAGCTCAGGATATGCCCCTGTACTGTCCACCTGAACAGGGCCTTGGACATCCACCTCTGGTCCACTTCAGGCAGGGTGTGTATCCATCTATGGCTGCCTCAATGGACACAGTCGGGCAGGTGAGGGTGGCTGAGGGCTGCCCACGTGCCTGGGCCAAAGCTTCAAAACAAAACACAGGACAAACAGATAAACATGACGATTGAACAGAAATAAATACTATAAATACAGTCTTTGTCAGGTTTTTCTGGTTAGGCAACTTCCTAACCAAGAAGGAGCGTAGAGAGGTAGTGGAAGTATGGATGGCGGCAGAATGCTGGGTCGAGGGAGTGAGCAGGGTGGTGACAGCGTGGTGGCAGTGTGCTGGGTTGGGGGAGTGAGCTGGGTGGTGGCAGCGTGCTGGGTGGGAGGAGTGAGCTGGGTGGTAGCAGCATGCTGGGGAGCTTTCCCAGCATATTGCTCTTCCTTCATGGCAATGACAATTATACATATCCACTTTTACATATTTGGCAATCGGATTATCAGATATTTCATGCTAAAGTTAACAAATTTGTGAATATTTTGAATAAAAAAGGAAAAATTAAATAAAAGTAGATCATCAGTCATACAGCAATGCCGTATGTCACGTAACAAGCAATGACACATCACCATGGAATCAATAAAGTGATACGTTCTAAATAGTGGTCGCCTTAAAAAAAACTCACGCTGGGGGGGTCAGCCAGAATATTTTAAACTTGCATGCGAAAGAGTTAAGCTTTTCCTGGCCTTGTCCAGCACTATCTCCGGGGACAGGGGTCTTGTGTACGGCTTTCCTTTGTTGGCCTCCTTCACCTTTGCCACTTCCAATGTATCGGTGAGATTCAGGCTACCATCAGCCCGTCTCTTGAAGCGAGGTTCCATCTAAATTAAAAAATTAAGATATAAAGACTATAGAGAAACGGACAAACACATTTGGTAACACATTAGTTAATGCAGCTATGTATATTTGTAACGAAGGCGGGACTCACGTCTCCGTGAGCGGCCTCACTGGCTGGAGCGGCCTCACTGGCTGGAGCGGCCTCACTGGCTGGAGCGGCCATCTTGCCCGTGGGCACTGGCAACGCAGCCATCTTGTCCATCGCGTCCAAGGCGCTTGAATCCATAGCAACCGGCGAAACTTGAGAGAGTTGCAACCGGCGAATCAGCGGAGACGTGACGTGACTCTGGGCGATCAGCGGAGACGTGACGTGACTCTGGGCGATCAGCGGAGACGTGACGTGACTCTGGGCGATCAGCGGAGACGTGACGTGACTCTGGGCGATCAGCGGAGACGTGACGTGACTCTGGGCGATCAGCGGAGACGTGACGTGACTCTGGGCGATCAGCGGAGACGTGACGTGACTCTGGGCGATCAGCGGAGACGTGACGTGACTCTGGGCGATCAGCGGAGACGTGACGTGACTCTGGGCGATCAGCGGAGACGTGACGTGACTCTGGGCGATCAGCGGAGACGTGACGTGACTCTGGGCGATCAGCGGAGACGTGACGTGACTCTGGGCGATCAGCGGAGACGTGACGTGACTCTGGGCGATCAGCGGAGACGTGACGTGACTCTGGGCGATCAGCGGAGACGTGACGTGACTCTGGGCGATCAGCGGAGACGTGACGTGACTCTGGGCGATCAGCGGAGACGTGACGTGACTCTGGGCGATCAGCGGAGACGTGACGTGACTCTGGGCGATCAGCGGAGACGTGACGTGACTCTGGGCGATCAGCGGAGACGTGACGTGACTCTGGGCGATCAGCGGAGACGTGACGTGACTCTGGGCGATCAGCGGAGACGTGACGTGACTCTGGGCGATCAGCGGAGACGTGACGTGACTCTGGGCGATCAGCGGAGACGTGACGTGACTCTGGGCGATCAGCGGAGACGTGACGTTGCTCTGGGCGATCAGCGGAGACGTGACGTTGCTCTGGGCGATCAGCGGAGACGTGACGTTGCTCTGGGCGATCAGCGGAGACGTGACGTTGCTCTGGGCGATCAGCGGAGACGTGACGTTGCTCTGGGCGATCAGCGGAGACGTGACGTTGCTCTGGGCGATCAGCGGAGACGTGACGTTGCTCTGGGCGATCAGCGGAGACGTGACGTTGCTCTGGGCGATCAGCGGAGACGTGACGTTGCTCTGGGCGATCAGCGGAGACTTGACGTTGCTCTGGGCGATCAGCGGAGACGTGACGTTGCTCTGGGCGATCAGCGGCGACGTGACGTTGCTCTGGGCGATCAGCGGCGACGTGACGTTGCTCTGGGCGATGTGACTCGTGGTAGAGACCGCCATTTTGTGTGTGTTCTCGGGCTTGGCAGCCATTACGGGATTCACCGTTGTGTCGGAATCCTGCGCGACTCCCACAGTGAAAGTCGAACCAACTGCAAGCAAGGCAAAGTCCAGGAATTCTATGAACGATCCGCGGGGACCATTGGTGAGTACACAGTCCTTTAGTGGTTCGTTTAATCCGTAAGCGAAGAAGTCAATGAGGGCACAGTCCGGCAGATCAGATAGATAAGCAATATCCAAAAAGTTCTGAATGTGCACCTCGAGGGTACGGGTACCTTGGCGGAGGCTGATCAGTTGCATTGCTGGGTCCATGTTGAAACGGGAAAGACGCTCACCGAAGCTGCTGGATCTGGTTGAGGCTAGGTCTTCTGTAACGAAGGCGGGACTCAGGTAGGGATCCAAATGCAAAGCTTTATTTACAGTGAGCGTTGTCATACAGGCAGGGTCAAACGGGAGCAAACGGGAACAACAAGGAACAGGCAGAATCGTAGTCAGGGTGCAGGCGATGGTCAGGACAGGCAGCAACGGGTCAACAAACAGGAAACAGGCAGGAACGGTAACACAGGACAGGCAGACAGGATATAACGCTTGGTAATGCAACACAGAGAAAACAAGACCTAGCAGTGAGGTGGTGTGTGTATGAGTCTTTTATAGTCCGTGTAATGAGCTGCAGCTGGGTGTGGTGATTAGTGATTAGTGTGAAGTGTGTGCAGGTGAGTGGCAGAGAGGATGATGGGAGATGTAGTCCGGATGTGACAGGAACAGACGTGATCGTGACAATATTACATTACTATATTTACTCATGATCACCTTGTAATGTTGATTTTATATAAAGCTTTGCCTGTATATATTTTTCCAACAGGCTCAAAATGTTGGCTAACATTTCAGAATCATCCCAGAGTCATTTCAATAATTATTATACCATTAAATATAACTTGTGTCCCACCCTCGAGACAGAAGATTTTTCAAGTAAGTAATGGGTAAGGAAAAGTTTAGACTGACTTATCACTTTTATTCACTGAACCTCCCCTGAAATGATTTTCCTCACTTTGAAACCCTCTGCTCTATAACAAGTAAATTTCATGCATTGGATTATAATTAGTGATGCATTACTCTGTAAGAATCATTTTAATGTTGCAGCTGGTAAAGCTGTAGTAAACTATAACATTATATACTTTATATTCTGCTTGGTTAGCTAATCTATAAAAATATAACAATTTATTTTTTTAACAATATTTTGTATTAATTACCTGTATTATTAGCTAGTCTGAGCAACAGGTTATTCATTTAAAACAAAGGTAGCACTTTACAATAAGGTTCATTAATTAACATTAATTAACTACATTAGTTCTCATGAAGTAACAATGAACTGCAATTATACATTTATTAATCTTTTTTAATGTTAATTTCAACATTTACTAATAAATTATTAAAATCTTGTTAACATTAGTTAATGCACTATGAACAACTGTATTTTCATTAACTGACGTTAACGAAGATTAGTAAATACAGTAACAAATGTATTTCTCATGGTTCATGTTAGTTAATGCATTAACTAATGTTTAATTTATGAACCTTATTGTAAGGTGTTACCAAAACAACTATATATAATTGCCCCTTTATTTTTATTGACAAAAGACTGACTGACTTTGCAAATGTTGGTCAGAAGTTAATCGATGAACGTTATCAGTCGGCTAATCTATAGAAATATAACATAACTTATTTTTTAATAATATTTTGTATTAATTACCTGAATTATTAGCTAGTTTGAGTTACAGATTATTCATTTAAAACAACTATATATATTTGCCACTTTATTTTTATTGACAAAAGACTGACTTAATGTAACTGATGAACGTTATCATCTTCTCTAGCTGTAATATACAGGTCTCCAACGTTGATTGGTCGATTCCCGGTTGTTACTTGGGGAATCATGGTTGTGATACGAGCGCTGATTGGCCATAGCATTCGATTCTTGGTTGCAGCCGGAAACGTGATTGGCTGTCATAACCATGAATAACCACGATCTACAGGTGGCAGAGAGCGCCACTGGCCCACCGGCCAGGCGCCCTTGTGTGCCCGATTGGACAGAGGCCTGTCATATCATCTACCTATTCTCATGCTACTAACACGGAGACCACGGGCTGGGCTCTCCTTGTTATGTTTTGCAAGCTGATTGGTTTTTATGGAAGGTTGTGGTGTTGTTTGGATATTCTTGCAGAGCATGGGACAGTTTCACAGCGGAAGAAGTGCGATTCAGGGTCAGACATTC
>NC_090226.1:28235149-28242649 GCF_024489055.1 Chanodichthys erythropterus
ATTTACACTATCTACACAGTATCAGACAAAGACAAACCATCTATTTCTTATCTGCCCTCTTCCTCCGCATCTCCTCCATCCACTGGTCAAGTGGAATGCTAGAATTTTGGGGACAGTATATGTACCCATAATACTGGCTGTGGCCACTTTCTTTGTTGCGGGGCTGTTGGCACAGACTGCATTTATTTTTGTCCACTGTCCGATTGTAAGGCCTCCGGGCAGGTGGTGGGGAGGAAAGGGGGCCAGCAGGAGCAATCCTTTTGGGTGCATTGTCTTGTGGGGTCACAAACACATACACAAGTGGGTCACTGGCAGGGTTGGGGCCAGAAACAGTAGGCAAAAGGGCAGGGGTAGGTGCAGATGTCTGCTTAGGGAACAACTGTCTCTGGGCTGGCAACCGAGGGCAGACAGACTGCAGAGAATGTGTGTGTTGGGCTGGAGCTGCAGACTTCCTCTTGACCACTGCTTGTCCTGCTGTACTTTGAGGCAAGTGGTACTGATGTTGAGGGCCAGGATGTGGTGGTGCAGCAGTGGGGCGTACCTGTACTGGTGGGAGAGGTACAGGAGCAACAGGAATGGAGGCAGGCAAGTTGACCCCTTGCAGCAGAATACTACATTCCTGCCTCTTCAGTCGCTTATTGTGCCACTGAATGAGAGTTGTTTGATTTACATCAAACAACTGCAGAGTAGTGCTCTGCATGACTACACCATTGCCCAGGACCAGCTGTCTGATCTTACTGTAGTCTCTGAGAATTAGAGTCCATCTGGTTAGTGCATATGTACCCTGTTTTTTTGGGCTTTTATGAATTTCACAAAGTTTTACAAAAATGCACTCGACCAGACGACAAGAATCTGGCCACTGGGCAGGAGAACCTGTCGATCCTAAAACACAACGTGTCATGCTCTCCACACCTGGCGTAAATTCGGGTTTCTTTTTAGAGCACCTGAAGCGTCCTGTTGTTAGGCGTGACTGGTGACGTGCAGAGTACGCCACACGCTGCTTGTCATATGGTTCAAGGTTCTGCCACAGAGCTATGATGGTACTGGCCTGCTGGGAGTTAAGCGTTTGTCCAGTTTCATTCCTCAGTCCCACCAAGTAGTCTGCCAGGCTGTCCACTCTGTCCATCCCTGGCATACCGTGCTCATCCACAGCCTGGTAAATATATGAATATATGAAAATTAAGAAAAATAGCAGGAAAATAGCACACTTTCACACTGTTTACATGTCACAATAGACCTACCAGCTGTGGCTGTGGTGCTGCTGGAGTCATGGTAGGTGGCCCAGAGGGACTTGTAGTAGTGGCAAGAGAGGCTGGGACAGTGGAAAAGAATGGACCAGAAGCTAGGCAGGTGGGGACAGCTGTTGGGCCAGAGGGTGCAGTGGTACGCTCATTTGCAACCTGTAATAATAAAAATAATACTAATGAAATAAACATCAAAATAATACAATTTCAAGCAAGACAATAACACCACTGATACAACATGTCACAGAAGACTTGCCAGTTGTTGTGGAGCTGCAGGGGTCATGGCAGGTGGCCCAGAGGGACTTATAGTTGTAGAACTGGCAAGAGAGGCTGGGACAGTGGGGACAGCTGTTGGGCCAGAGTGTGCAGTGATACACTCATATGCAACCTGTAATAATAATAATAATAATAAATAATAATAATATTAATGAAATAAACATCAAAACAATAAAAAAAAACTACAAGAAAAACAATGACACCACTAATACAACATGTCACAAAAGACTTGCCAGTTGTTGTGGTGCTGCAGGGGTGACGACTGATGGCAGTGAAGAGGAGGGACTAGCAGAGCTGGCACAAGCATGCCCAATCTGGAAAATGTAATACTCTTTTAAAAACACATTCTTATAAAATTTATTTTAATTAGAGCTTATCTTTTGCATTACACTTTTATTAATTTATGTATTCTTCAGATTTTTATTAATTGTCTTTCATCTCTGTCTACTTCTGTCACGTAACAGAAGGGAACCGACAGGTGGGTAACACAAACACAGTCTTTATTTAAATCAGAGGCACGGATCTGGATGGAAGAGATGAATAGTGAGTATATAGTAGAATGCACATTGAGATTTGACTTAGCTGACAGTAATACAAAGGATTGATGTGAGAAATCAATAATGAGGATGACGGCTGGAGGAAGACTGAATCAGGTAAGTAGCAGGTAGGTAACCTTGAGGTTTGTGTGGACGAGACCAGACAAGGGAGTGCAGGAGAAGTGAGTCTTTATAGGGAGTGCTGGTGGTGATAAGGTGCAGGTGATTAAAACTCCAGCTATTGTGAATGAGTGGATGTAGCGTGCTGGTGACGATGGGCTGTTGTTGTTGGGGGCTGGTTGTGACTCCGTGATAATTTCATGATTGCATTGTGTATTTTTTTGTGATTTAAAAATGTGTTTTTGAAAAGTGATATACAAATACATTTTCTAATTATTATTATACAATTATTATTATTATTATTACACAATAATAATCATTATTATAATACAATAAAACTTAACAATAACTTAAAAATAAAAATAAATGATCCAGAGCAACTGGGAAGTCTACTGACACATGATAAAAAAAAAAAAAGTGACATAATTACCAGTTGTTGCTCAAGTGCAGCTGTAATGAAATCAGATGGAGGCCTTGAAGGTCCAGCAGTGGCCTGGAGAAAGGTCGGAGTTGGAATGATGACTGTGCTGGTGGTGGCAGGTGATGGACAAGATGGCGGGTCCAGTTGCTCAATGGTTGGGTCCAAATCAGCATCTTCAAAGCCCTCATCTTCCAACTCTTCCTCTGTGCCAACATCTTCCAGCATCTGATCAGTCTCCTCTGAGTCAGGTTGGACATCCTGCAGGGCCCTCCCTGTCTGGCGGTATAGGTAATCTATACCTATTAGTTCCCCTGGACCAGACAAGAAAATAGAATAGAGGAAAGTTTACTTTTCAGAAAATTCATAAAAAGATAATTCTATTTTATGGATATAAAAATAGCCTTCTGGTGGAAAGTTAAACTAACCAGTGTAAACAGCAGGTGGCTGAAAAGAGGGAACAAGCTTCCTTCCAAGCACCTTGACACTGTAGTTGTTGACACAATGAACAAGGTCGCCTGAGTAGCTGAGCAGAGATGGAGGCCTGACTGCCAGGGATGCAGCTTCACGGTCCTGGTTCCATCTGTTAAGGCCTTCCAGGAGGTACAGTTGGAAATTCAGGCTGTTGGCACTGGTTCCTTAAGATAGTACAAATATGAGCAATATTGTTAGGTTAACTTGTGTTTGGTTCTTTGACAGACTATGTCAGCATTTCCAGGATAATAATAATAATAACAATAATTATAATGATAACAGTAATACTACTACAATACTACTACTGCTAATAATAATAATAAAATGTTTAACTGCAAATATGTAATCTTGCTGATGAATAAAAAGTGATTCATACTGACCTGGAATGAACCTGTTCAGATGCAAGTGGAATGATTCAAGTGATGTGGACCCTCTTGCACATCTGTAGTTTGGCAAGACAATGCCCTCCTTGGTAGTGGTGCCAGTTACAGTGTACAGGAGGATACCTGATTCATCCTGAATGCACTTCACATGTTTCTTCTGAATTTGCCAGATGTGCTGCATTCTCTCGTGGTCCAAGAGAGGGACACCAAGATAGTCTCTGCCCTTTACCCCCATGAGCTCATTCAGAAGCAGTTCAATCATTATGATCGTCTGCCGCTCCCCTCTTGTCCGCCTCCTGCAGTGCAATGCCAGTTCATCCTTGGATATCTGCTGGTCCACTAGTTTTTCAGTGATCCCAGGAACACCTTCTCGTTTCAGCTGTTCCCTCTTAGCTTGACGCAGCAAGGCAACATCTCCACTGTCCCACTCAAAAATGCAGCTTGACAGTCTGGACATGAAGATGGGGTAAAGAGGATGTGCATCCTTTGTACACCCAGATGCCAGTCGCCGCATGAAGTGGTATATGTCAAGCTTTACAACCAGGTCTGGCCACCCACCAAATCTCTGTTTAAGTTTTGTCTGTCCTGTGCCCTCCCGACAACAGTCACAGTCAACATAGAGAAGCTGAGGAGGAGCCACACCAGCATTGCTGTACCGGCGGATGAGATCAGCAGCCATGGTGTCAAGAGCAGGGCCCTCCTGAGCAGTCAGGACACTGATGAGGATTTGGCCCACTTCATTGCTCACAGACGTAAGCCACAAGGCGGTTCCCTTGGCAAGGCCTGATAGTTTCTTGGTGATCTGTGATAACACCGAAAAAACAGTGGGTGCTTAAAGCCCAAATAAACTCTTTCTTTTATATGTAAAATACTGAAATAATACTGTTTTTTGTATATACAGAGCATTAATTTGTTTTTTTACATGTCTTTACTATTAATGTTGTATTTTAGACTTTTGTTTATGAGGTAGGATTTTACAGTGGTGAGAGTAAAAAATATTTACCTTTTTTGTGGAATCCATTTTCAATATATTGCCAAAGGTGGATGTTATGCTGGCTTTAATGTGATCCAGCCTGCTTAAGATGTCTCGGCCATAAACAGCCAGCATCCACCGGTGGGAAGGAACATCCACTGGCTTAGGAGGGTCGGGGAACTTCACAGGTAGCAGGCTTGGCTGGACAACAAAGTCTGAGCATGCGCCAAGGTAGCGACAAACACGCTTAAGCCACTCCTCGCTGTGATTTTCCCTCAACTGCCTGACCAAGCGGCTGGGGCTATTACCCAAGGTCCTCTCCCTCAGAAAACGGATCACCCGCATGTCACAAGCATATCTGTATTAAGAAACAAAGAGAAAAAGAGACCAAAAAAAGGGCAAACATTAGGCACAAGCTAATTTCTAGAGTGTTTGAATGATAAACATTTGTGACACAGGCTAAATAATTTCAGTATACTCACCTTCGTGTCAGGATCAGTCGGAACTCCATTCTGTGTGCCAAATCCAGCTGGTCCAAGATGGTCTTGCTGCTGGAAATGTAACTGGTTTTACAACCAGCTGAACTGCACCAGAGAGTTTCCGTGATCATTAGGTAGTACCTATCCACATCCAAAACCTGGCGGGCTCTCTTGTGGGCTCCATAACCTGTGAGCTGTTTTCCACACACAGGACAGGACAGCCTAACCTTCCAAAGGTGGTATGGCATCCACAAGAGAAGCCGGTGTGTGAAAAAACGGTCTGGAGTGGGGGCCTGATGATAAATGAGCGCTGGCTCCGGTGGATCATACCACAACTTCAGGTCAGTGCGCAGCCGCTGGTTCTTCCACAGAGCAGATGAAATCCACTTCTGATCCTGAGGTGGTATGGTCCCCATCAGCTTTGCAGGCAGCCAGCCAGGCTCTGAACCAGGAGCAGTCTCCATGTCAGCAGTAGGGTGAGCAGAGTGGACAACCACAGATGGAACAGCAGAGGTGACAAAAAAAGAGGTGGCAGTGGCAGATGCAGAGGTCACAGGGACAAGAGGTGCAGAGGAGGTATCAGAGGAGGAGACTGCATCTGACACATCCTTTATATATATATATAAAAAAAGACAAATATATATACATGATTGCAAGTCACTCATGAAGAAGGCTTATTTAAAGTTAAGTATGACTGTGAAGAAAACCATTTAATTTAAGAGTTTCTCACAGCTCTAGCAGCCACCGATGTTATCGAGGAGGTGGTTGTGGACACAGGAGAGGGAGGAAAAGACAGAGTTGAGACAGTCTGAATGTACATCCTGGGACTGCGGGCAGGCAATGGTGTCGTCCTTGTCATGGCACTTGTGACAGTGCTGGACATGACAGAAGAATCTGAAGTGCAACTGATGGGCTGAGAGAATATGACCAAAGTTTACATTATATATAATATTAATATGTTCTTATTAGGAATTACAGTAATGAGATAATTTCAACATATCCTTCTGGAATGAAAATAACAGTAGCCTAACAAGAATTATATGATTGTAAAATCAAATACAAACTGTCATTCTCTTTATATTACCTTGGTTGCATGCTTCCTTTCCAAGCTTAAGTTTGGCTTTAAAGCGGCACCCTGAGACCCACCGAACCGTGGCTTGATAAACTGAGAAAAAGTCATCTTAAGTGGAGCCTTGTAAATTCAAAATGCATATAATCGAATACACTAAAAAATTAAATATCAGTATCAGTAAATCTTCATTACTTACTGATGCCATAGTCAATGTGGGCTTGTGGGGTGTGAGTCGTCCAGGTGTTGCTGACTGCCCCGGTGTTGACGACTGCCCAGGTGTTGCTGACTGCCCCGGTGTTGCTGACGACTGCCCAGGTGTCATTGAAGAGGACACTGACACGGAAGGCTTTAGATTAAGAGAAAATAAAATAAAATTTAATAATAGAGACTACAACACCAACACTTCATAATTTTAGGAAATTATTTTTGATACTTTTGTTGCATGAAATCCACAACTGCATGTCTGTGTCCCTCCAAACAAAGACATTTGTCCCTTCAACTGCACTGGACATTTTTCAATCTGTAATATTGTTTGACAGTGAATAGTAGGAATGATTTCAATATGACATAGCTTTATGTTTTATGATTGTACACATATCACTTTATCTAAATTTACCTTCAGATACAGGTCATGCCACTTTTTCTGGCGGGGTGCCGGCCTGTTTCCTGCCTCAGAAGGCCAGACCCCTGCAGCAGCAAACTTTCGCAGGCGTGACATCCACTCATCATCGCTCATAGCCCTGTGTTTTTTGTTTTTTGAAGCCATCTTCTATTACTAGAGTAAATAAAATTGTAACCATTCAGTACATGGTATAACCATATCAGCGTGGGTAGTTTTAACTCAGTACTATAAAAAATCCTGTATATACCCAGGTGAAAAAATACTATAGTAAATACTACAGTGTTTTTGAATCATACTATAGTAAATTGTAGTATACTGTATATATTATAGTATTTACAACACTGTGTTAATGAATGCTACAGCATACTGTAGTATAAACTATAGTGACCTGAAAAACTGTTATAAATACTGTAGTTTTTACTACAGTAAACTGTAGTGTGTATTGTAGTGTAATATACGTTACCATATAGTTGTAGAAAACTTAGTACAGTGTTGGGTAAAGTAATTTGCTTCACAACAACTATAGAATTACCACAACAAATTAATTAGTATTTACTATAATATTTTTTCACCTGGGTAGACAGCATTTGTAAATCAGCAAATTCTAGCACATTACACCTCAGTGTACAGTATATTAATACATAGTAGTAGCACATTTAGTACAATCATTACGTTTATTATCAGTTGGTAAACACAAAGTCTCCTGTTATAACAGGTACAACACCTGAATACAACACAAAACTCATTCATTTTGGGTGTTAAAAGGGAACACAATATAAGGTATTGCTTCAACGTTATACCAACGTTATACTAATTATAACAATGTAACTAAACCATTTGTTTCTCTCTGTCGAAAATACGTTTCAGCTAGCTTCATTCATGCATTCATAGCTAGCCAGCGAA